>NC_071281.1:14102419-14212419 GCF_023375685.1 Ictalurus furcatus
CACTAGAACGATCCGGCGATTGAGACAGCCCATAAAATGGCCGACTGCCTGATCAGCGCCCTGACTACTGAATTAAGCAGCAGATTGGGACGCACCCAGAGTCGATTGTTAAATCTGTAACACTGACTATTAAGTGCGCTTCCCACTTCCAATAAGGTTAACGGTTTGATGGGCCACTGAATGAACACTTCACCTCGTACAAGATGTTACACAATGCTCAAGCATTTTGCAGTGATGTAATTTAATTTCTCATAAAACAAAGCAAAATTGCTGGGATTGCACAAAAGCAAATCATCAGATAAATGAAAAAATACTTGAGAATCAGGGTGCATGACTGAAAGTACAACGTTGTGGTTTTATGATTAGAATAAAAACAGAGCTAGCGTTACGACGAAGTGAAGATCAGCACAATTAGCAGTGACACGCAAAGCCACCGTTGACCTGTTGCACGTGCACGTGACGTCTCTCTTGCGAGCCCGACAACAATGTCAAACTCGCTCCGAAGCGGTAACTCAATACCATTAAGGAAGGTGTCGGCCATCTTGGATTTCATGCTGCTGTTATCCAACACCGGGCTGCCCTGTGAAGACGCAGAGGACATGCCATGCATAACTGACGCCCTGACCTTGTTTTTTTCTCTCCCAAACTAGAACTGTCTTGAGTATCGAAAAAGAGCTTCCAAGCCGGGCTTCGAAACCAAACTCGAATTAGAAAATGTTCATTCAATCATGTCTGTGTTTGCAATTGCATTTCACATGTGGGCATAATTTGAGAAACAGTCAAAATTCAATCGCGTTGTTTGAATGTTTGCATTTGGTGTAATTGCTGTATAATCAGCCAATTCCACTGTGAGTCTAGAGCATGCCTCTAACACGCCCCAGATGATATTCTTGTTCGCAATCGCATTTTTGTTGTCAACAAGAAGCACAAGTCAAATCAAATATAGCGTGCAGGATGTTGGATTATGTTGGCATATCACCTGGATCTGAAATCCAGTCGCAATAAAAACACTGACACACCCTCTGTCCTTCTCTCCAACCTTTACATCACATTGTGAAACTATGAATAGTGAAAATGGCCTAGCTTTACAAATACAGTCTATTTGCAGAAGTATGAAATTAAAGCTCAGTCTGTGTATCTAGGAATTAGGATGTTGAGCAATAAGCAGGAGCAATATGGAGGAATAAAAAGGTCATGGTGGATCTGGAGTCTATCCTGGGAACACTGGGTGTGAATTGGGAATACACCCCAAATGGGAAGCCAGTCCATCACAGGGTACCATACACAAACACATTCACACCGAGCAGCAATTTAGTGTAGTCAATCCACCTACTGGCGTGTTCATGCAAGGCAGTAACCTGAGAGCTCAGGATCAAACCTAGGACACTGGAGCCTTGAGGAGTCAACATTATCCACTGTGCTACCATGCTGCCATTGTATTACAAGCCCAATTCCGAAAAAGTTGGGAATAGTATGGAAAATGCAAAAAAAACAAACAAACAAAAAGAGTCTTTTGAAAATTCTATTCACCCTGTACTATATTGAAAACATTATTAAACACATTATTTGATGTTTTACTTTGTGAATTTTATTTATTTTTGAAAATATACACTCATTTCAAATCTGATGACTGAAACACACTCCAAAAAAAATCACCTTTTCAATAACACTTATTAAGCGTTTGGGCTCTGAGTGAAGACACCAGCGTGTTAAGTTTAGCAAGCGGAATTTTCCCCCATTCATCCATTATGCATTTCCTCAGCATTTTGCACTTCATAATGCGCTACACATTCTCAATCAGAGACGGGTCAGGACTGCAGGCAGGCCACGCTAGCACCCGCACTCTCTGCTTACGCAACACCGCCCTTCCTGTTATAATAACCTCCACTCTTCTGGGAAGGCTTTCCACTAGATTTTGGAGTGTGTGTATGGGGATTTGTGTTCATTCAGCCACAAGAGCATTACTGAGGTCAGGTACTGAGGTCAGGCGAGGAGGCCTGATGTGCACTCAGCGTTCCAGTTCATCCGAAAGGTGTTCAGTGGGGTTGAGGTCAGGGCTGTGTGCAGGACACTCGAGTTCTTCCACTCCAACTTTGGAAAACCATGTCTTCATGGACCTCGCTTTGTGCACAGGGGCATTGCCATGCTAGAACAGGTTTGGTCCTCTTAGTTCCAGTGAAGGGAAATCTCAGTGCTACAGCATACAAAGACTTACAAAATACTGTCCAGTTGTGTGCTTCCAACTTTGCGGCGACAGTTTGGAGAAGGCCCACATATAGGTGTGATGGTCAGGGTCACATACTTTTGGCCATAATATATATAATGAATAGCAAATATGGCTGTTTGGCTCTAAGATAGAATGGTTACTGATGCTTTGAGGGGTTTGATCATATGTGGTAATGAGTAATTACACCTACTTTGTACCTACCTTGTGTTTAATGCATTCTAATACACTCGTACCCGCACTGTGTGCATTACATTTCCAGTACAGAGAACGGAACATATGAATAATATCTGAGTATATATGAGTAGGTACAGACTGGGTTTATCTATTAAACTGTCTAATTCAGTTTTGACTCTGGTTTTGCTTCATTTAAAACAATAAAACCTCTTTTTATCAGCCATATTTGAAAGGGCAAATTGAGTCAGGCAGCTAGTAGACATCTCATGGGTCCTTCTTTAGGAAAAACGGGAGCAGAGCTCTATGGATTTGGGGCAGCTCTGTTCTGATGGAGGTGGAGCTCATTTCACGGCTGGAAAAAAAATGTGAACAGAAGATAGAAACCCAACAAATAATAATATAAAACCTGAAAGGAAATAGCAACATTCATCAAGCTTTTATGCGGACTTGGTTATTGCTGGTTTAGAGGCCCCATTTCAAAACTACAGACTGCACCTTTAAAAGTATTGAGGGGCTAAAACTATGCATGACTAAAATATGTGTCCATTCTATAGTTGTGGGGTTTAAGAGCCCGTTTACTTCCTACTTCCTGTTGTGACATAAAATTTAGCCACCAATCACAAGATTGACAGGAAAATGACACTTCCATGTGCAGCTTAACACTTAAAAAACTTGGTAAGATCATGCTAAGCATACACAAATGTAATGTTTTATGTTTTGCTAACGTAAAAATCATGGCTACATGCGTATGCGACTGATGATTATGGTAAAATGGGGGGGAAAAAAAAAAAGAAAGCAGAGAACACCACTGTGGTAAATATGTGCGGGTGTGTGTGCGGTGTGTGCACTGATGCTGGCTGCCTTTGTGTGTCTGTGTGTTTTTAACTGGCTTAATTATGTGTGCGCACACACAGGGATGCCTAAGCCAGATGGGCTAGGGACTTACATGTCTCTTAGCAACAGGTTTGCTGATTATGGTTTGCCCCCTGTAACGTTAGCCCTCGAGCAGAGAGCAAGAAGGCAGGGGGGGGAGGGGGGGGGTGGTAGTTAGGGCTACTGTAGGTCAATATGGAGCATTCCTCCTAGATCTCTCCTGTGAATCAGACCAGTCCAAACACTCGGAGTAAACAGTGTCACTTTGTTTCGCCCGCGCTTGTCTGGCTACTGTATGACACACTCCTGTGGCCGCTGTTATGGCAGCTTTACATATGGCTTTCAACTCGGCACATATCCCACGTTTCTCCAGCTTAAAAATGTTGAAAATGGTGTTAAAAATGGTGTACTTAATTTATACAATTTTGTAAAATGTTACTTTTTTTTTCTTTTTTTCAGTTTTTTTTTCTTTGTTAAGTAGTTATTAATTCATGTATTTATTGAACCCCCCCACAAAAAAAATTATATACAAAATACAATTGTAAAGACTTTAAATAAGATACAATCAAACTTTTTTTCCCTTTTTTTTCCCCCCTTAAACACATCACTACTGTATTTCCAGTTTGTGAGCAAATGCCTCTGAGAATTGCGATATACTATTGTTGTCATATCGCCCGCTCCTACTTATTAATACAGGTAATACCCAACTCAAAATATTCACCTTCAGACAACAGAATTTTACTTGACTTGCTGTGTATACAGATATGAACAGGAGTCATCTACTTTACTGGGATCAGTTTAATTTAGGAAGACCTACTAATTATTACTGTTGATTTCTTACGAGGTTTGAATGTGAGCCTCAGTGTGCTATAGTAATAATATACGCAGGTAGCAATAATTATTCAAGCACATGCCCTGAGCAGACAGTTCTTCAAAACTGGCTTCAAAGAAGGGTCACCTGGAGGGTTTCCTAGAATTTAAACCAGTAAATATAACTCAAGAGGGTTCACATGTTTACAACAAGTCTATCTGTAGTACTATAAACCAAATATTTTGCCTCATACTGACTACTTACTACTGACCTGTCTCTCTTGCTCCTTACTCATTAACCAGTGTACTCTAATGACCAGTGTGTGTGTGTGTGTGTAATGAGTTGTAACTTTAAGCCATTTATGCGCTAATTTAATGCAAATTGTGTGACGTTCTCAAGCAATAACCGTCTGACCCCAGTGTGTCAGTTACTCCATCACCTTTGAGATGCTAATATTCCAAAGCTTCACAGCTACACTATAGCTACTCTATCTACACACAAGCACAGTACAGACACACACTCCAGGCGTTACACTGCCCGGAGTAAACGAGCACACACGTACACGCTTTCCCACACACAGACTTGTGCCAACTGGGGCAGATCTCTCTCTCTCTCTCTCTCTCTCTCTCTCTCTCTCGCTCTCTCTCCACCGAACTGTACAGGGGATCAGAAGTGGAAGTTTACAACTGCAGTCGAGAACATGTCACAACAAGGAACAGAGGAATGCAAGCAGACTGAGGGGTGAAAGAGACAAATGTACCTAATACATACATACCAACACACGTGCGTACACACACCGACTGAACAGCCTTTTGAGGTCACAAACCTTCCTCTGAGTGATGAACGGAGAATCAAGAAAACGACAGCAAGAGACGTAACAACAAGCACCGGAGGCTCTTGTTCAGAATCTTTTCTACATGGAGTAACTGATATAATGGCCGTCCTTGTTGCAAAATATCAATTAAAAACTAAAAGTCTTTTGCAGTTGCAAATCTAGTATGTTTTTAAAAATAATTTTGCTACTTGAACTGCTATGTCAGGGATAGTTCATGTATTCCTGTCATTAATATGTAGTTCGGTATACTCTGGTATATTATACAGTCCGTACAGAGTTTTTTTTTGGGACTGTTGCGGGTCAAATAGCTTGATTTGGCGATTTGAGGGGTTTTTTTTGTGCTTTTTTTTGCGGAAAACTACTAGATTTGGCAAAATTCCAATTGCAAGAAAGTGTTTTGCACGCTCTTTCACAGTGATATTTGTCGGTAAATGAGACCTTTTAGCTGTACACTTGTTCGACGCACGTGCGTCGAAGAGGACTAAATGCGCATCGTGATGACGTCACATGACGCGTCTTGGCCCAAATCTGCAGACAGTCTGCGGTAATTTCGAATAATTGTGAGCTCCTCCGAATATTGCGGAGTTTGCTTGATTTTGCGTCGATTTCTGCGACCGCAAAAATCGCAAAATCCTGGACGGACTGACTACGATACACCAAAAAAACACGTGCGGGTATAATTCTGTTTGTCTGTACGTGCATAAAAATTAAATAAATAAATAAAACACATTGAGGCCAGATGGAGGTGATGTTATATGATGAGCTCACACCTTCAAACACTCACACAGCCTGAACTCATCATAAACACCATCTCTCTGTGCAATTTCAGCTCAATTCCACCATCAGGTCACAGCAACACCGATCGACTGACTAACGGCACTTCCTGCCACGAGGCCGTGTTTATCCTGGACGCGATCGACGTATTGCTGTTTTTATAATAACACTGAATGAGCTCTCCAGCCAGCCGAACAGAGTGAGCCGGTCGACGAGGTGGGCAAACAACGAACAGAGAGCATGCCAAGGGGTGTTTAGTAAACACACACACACACACACACACACACAATCACACACACACACAGTCATACATACACACAAACAAATACAGTAACGCCTGTACATGATGCTACACACCCATATTACTCAGAATGACGAGAGCAAATTGGGATGGTCAATATCTTATGCAGCTTTTATACCAACCTTGGTGTGGACCTTCCTTAGTTTGGTCTTGGTCTGTATCCAAGTGAACTATGGTTCAGGTTGTTACTGGTGGTACATTGAACTCTAACCCTAATTGCTAGAAACTGTTATTTACCTTAAACCATGGCAAATATCGACACAAATGGTTAACAAGTATAGTATTTCTCTACGCATTTCAACTCCTGTCTGTCAGTTGGAATTCTTTCGTGCCTAATGTATCCGAGTTGGCGTACGGCATTCGCGCATAAAAGTTCCCTCCGATTCGAACCCTTCACCCATGACACAGCTCTGAGTGTGAATTACTGTTACAGGTTTGTCAGGGTCGATATTCTTTTCTCCCATGACTCCCTAATCATAATATTTATTTGTTCATTTCATTTTAAACAAAAATTCCTACGCGCTGTAGCTTCAAGTATCTGCAGAGTAAAGTCCTTACACTCAACAATGCCATAGCCTTGGCTGAGAGCAGGTGGTGTGTGGCTTATTGCTAAACAGCTATAAAGCCAACCACTACAGTGCTAAGCTGGAATTATGCATCCTCAATCATGGTGGAAGAGGAAGTGGGGAAAGCGTTTATGTAATTACGCACTGCCTCTTCAAAGTACTCAAAGAGCACAGTCGAACGCAAACACACACTCACACAGCGTACAAAGTGAGGACAAACCTAATACTCCACATCCAGCACAGCCGACATCTAATGTGGGGAGCAGAAAAATAGCTTAAATGTAGCTCATAAAACACTAGAATTAACTAGACAGCAGACAAAAGAATGCATGTGTGTGATCAGATAAGACTTGTTAATGCTGTGGCATTAACCAGTGTGTGTGTGTGTGTGTGTGTGTGTGTGTGTGTGTGTGTGTCCTACAGACGTTGAAGGGGACATTCACAGGACGTCTAGTGGCCATTCGAGAAGCTTAGGGGACTTTCACTGAAATTAACACATTCAATAATATTATGCTTTGTTATGCTAATGTTATGACTCTGACCTCCTCAAAACGTCCGCCAGCAAACGTTATAAACCGGACCAAAGTCAAACCTAAGTGGGACGTCCCCTGTTTGCTGGGTTAACATTTGTTGTGTCAATATTTTAACAGGCCCCAGAAAGTACTGATCTAAGATCAGCTACACTATCTCATAGTATATCACATCAAATTTGTCATGATCTTAACATGAGAATGACTCCAGATCTGTGCTCTGGAGATGTCCGACCGATGAAGGAATCATTCTTTCGATCCAATTCTTTTGAGTGAATTGGTCAAACCTGTTCACAATTCGATTTGAATCAAAGCTTGTGTGCTATATATGCAATGTTGGTGTTATTGGTTGAAGAATTCTAGTACAATTCCCACAATCTACTACTGTATTTTGAAATCTTAATCCAAACGTTATACGATAAACAGGTTGAACTCGTAAATGACACGATCGACTCGTCCTCTGAAACGAACTTTGTTGTTGGCCATGTTCGATTAAAGGATCCAAACAGTTACGTGTCGAATCTAAGATCCATTACAACAGCTGCTAATGAACTTGCGAAGTTAAACATCATTACTTAACTGACTCACGAGTCTGATCTGTTGCATGAATTCGTTTCGGAATCCAACAAAAAACAGAAACTCAAGGTCCAAACTAGTGCTGTGTCATATCATGTCATCCATGATATCCCAGTACAATTCCGCCCCGTGATAAGAATTTGACATCCCACGATATTGCCGATATAGTTGATGATGTGCTTAAGTGTCATCTCACACACGTAGGTATCTCACACGTAGAACTGGAACAAGCATGGCTGAAGGTGGTGCTCCAACCCTAGATGAGGAAGAAGAAGTAATCCCCAAAAAAGGAGTTTCCTCCATAATATGGGAGTGGTTCCTATACAGCATTTCCATTTGTTTTTCCTGCGGTTCGATTATGAATTAGATTTAGTTCTTCTGGGACTTTAACGTAACTACCACTTAACCCTCACAGGAAGTAGTAACGCTACCGTCAAAAAGTTAGGGTTACTTAGAATATACCGTAAGTAGCAAACTGCTTGATAGAGCTGGGCTATATTTGGGCAATACTTGAGGAAATTTCTATGATACGTGATGTGTATCACGATATATAACTTAGCTAACAAACTGTCCGGAAAACAGTAGTAAAATAAACAAAAAAAGGTTAAACTGACTTTAATGGTACTTTCATTTAATGCCCACAAAGACAAAGAAGATTATTTTTAATTGTGTCAAATCAACGGCATCCATTCAGTACCATTTAATTTGTAAAAACATACAAATATACATCAACATACCAACGATATCTCAGAAAAATGGATCGTGTAATCATTTATCATGATATTAATATTATATCGATATATCGCCCAGCCCTACTGCTTGAAATCGCTTTTCTTATCCCTATTCTTATTTCCACCACCGAAAAGACATCTTTTTTAATCTGCTCTCTTGAAACAACCTGTAAACATTGTTGTGTGGATGAAAAACGTACCCCCCCCCTCCCCCCCAAGAAGGCTGTTGTATAATTTTTTAATATAATATAATAATGTAATACATATATATATAAAAAAGGAACTTATTGTTATGCTGAGTTCTGTATTAGGTATGTTAATTTCATGTCTGAACGCGACTGAACATGTCTTTGTATAGTATACAAGAGATACTGTAGCGAGCAAGAAAGCAGGTTTTATAGACTCATTTACAGTATGTTTTCAAAACAAACAAAAATAGCAGAAATGACATCACGATCGTGGGTCAGAGACACGCAGTGCGCATGGTTTCTATCCTCCTTGTGGACAGGAAACGTTTGGGAAACGAACTGAAAAATCGATTCTAGCTAAAATATCTGAAATAACCTTGATTAACCAAGCTCACTTGAAAAAGCAACTTAAATACAAAAAGTGAAAGAAAATATCACAAGCAACTAGAAACTATACGGAAACTAATAGCCATATTAGTGTGCTTGTTAAAGCAGCTCGATTTCTTTCATAATTCCTCATAGTAGCAAATCAAAACACATTTAAATATGCTCAGTATAAATGATGTTCGATTTTTGTGCAGGTAAATAATGGTTTTTTTTGTGCACCCTGCTTCTATGTTGCATTTTGTGACCGATAGACTGAAATAAAACCAATGCATACAGTATCTACAGGACTACTGGACTTAATATTGCTCAGTTATGACCCTGCAGGGACTTTCTTTCTTGTACTGTATTCCCAATGCTCCAGTGAAAACGGCACACGATCCACCCAAACAAATCTATCCAAATGACTTGAACTGCTTTGCATAGAAATGCCTACTTTATCCGTTCTACTCTACAGTAGCTGTGCTGATTCAATCAAAGCGTTCAACACGGCACAGATTCTGTCGGAAAGGACTCGTCTGAGGACTCGTGAGATGACATAATGCACAAATATCATAAACGTACACGTTACGGTCTGTGGCATATAGTGAGATATTAGGGAAGATATTAGTTGAGCTCATGGCCTCTGCTCCATTTAAAACCAACATGAAAGCGAGGCTTTGTAAAACAAACTCGTCCTCATTGAACAGGTAACAAGACACTCTGTGCGCTTACATCACTGCCGGCAGGTGGCTGGTTGCCGTGGTGACTCACCTTGACGACAGGGTGTCCGCCGGAGGCTGCTTTGATGGCTCCTCGGCTGCCCTCGGTCTCGTAGTGCGCCCGGTGGTGGGCTTTAGGATGCACCTCGATCTTCAGTTCATACTGACTGTACTGACTCGGCAAGGGCCAGTCCAGGGGGGGCAGAGAGGACGTCCTACACACACACACACACACACACACACACACACACACACACACACACACACATGAACATATATAATTACACCAGGCTTCTTTGAATATTAATTCCCATTCATTTGTGCATAATTAGTGAGAAAAGCCTCAAACCCTGTTCAATATATTCATTTATTTGAAGCTTTTATCCAAAGTGACTTATAATTGAGGGTTAAGAGGATTAAGAGTAAAAAACAGTTCCAAACATCTGAGCTCTCCTGGGTCTCTTAAATTCACACGACATACAAAAATGAAAATAAAGATGAAGAGATACCTGGGAAATAACTGGCTTTGGAGTTATTTATACAGAGCTCTTAATCGGATTTGAAGAACATTAGCTAATTTTGCACTCCTGCAGAACTGGATGATTATTAAGACATTTTGCTTTGTACTCAGGTTCAGTTCTTTAGTTTGTTCCACTGCAGTTCACATTGGGTGCGTCTCAGTCAGCTCCCTAGTTCAGCAGTCAAGGCGCTGATCGGGGAGTCGGCCATTTTAAGGGCTGTCTCAATCCCAAAATCCTTCCAGTGCACTAGAACGTTCGCTCCTTAAAAAAAATCCCACACTGCACCGCAAAAAACCATAGTGCATCGATGCTCATTATGTTCGCATACTGGAAATGACATCATAATTTCTGAAGCCTCTCAGCTCGAAACGAATAATAAAATGGCGGACGAACTCTCAGCCAAATCCGTCTACGAACGTACGTAGCTCGTTATCGTACGTAGCTCGGCGATTTTAACTTTATTTGACGTTCTGTATATGGACTGTTTGAGTCTAATGACTTTTAAGTGTTTGATGATTTAAAAAACTCCACGAGATATCCTACGATCCTGCTTGAAGTACCGTGACGGAAACGCGTGTGATTAAGCAAACAAATTGATATGACTTATAATGTCAGAAAGATATCGGTCCTGCCTGTTGTTGCTAAATGCCAGTGGTGACGTTTTACAAGGCGAGTACGGGGTCATGTCACCGGAAATGGAGTCATCGTTGTACCAATGTGTAGTGAGCCAGGGTCCTTACCAGCGCCCAACTCGTGTACAAGGGAGCTGGTTGAGACAAACAAAAAACCACTGCTGTGTGACACCTTAAGCTGGTAAAAGAGTTCTTTAACTTGATTTGTCAAATTTGTCAAGTCCACCAGGAAAAGCGGAAGGAAAATGAACGAATAAACAAGTGAAATTTGTCAGGTATTTTTAATTCCATTTCAATGAAAATAAATATGCCTAATCTCATGTATCCTGTAACTGTCTAAAATGGTGGACATAAAATGATAGAAAATGTCAGACTCTATTTCCACCTATGGCCAAAAAAAAATCATACATGAGTGAAGGTAACAAAAAAAAAAAAGATAACTAAAAATGTGAACTAAAAATTGAGCTGATCACAATGCAAGTAAATAAATAAAAAATAATCAAGTGATGATACTTTTTTTTTCTTTGAAAAATTCAAACATGATTTGATTAGAACCGTGCAGATTTGATCAAATGTTAGTCATTATTTAGGACTATGTTCTGTACATTTTGTACCATTTATACCACAGAACTGAATTTTACCAGCATATTGATGTTTTATTATTTTTAAGAGACCAAACTGTCATTTATTTATTTATTTTTTTGGAATGTTTCTGTATATATCTTAAAACAATACAAAACCAATATCCTCGCCAACCCCCCGCCCCCCAGAACTCTGTGATCATACGTAATTATTCTCATACGAAAACATAACATCAGCACATCCTTATGACTTGCGTGTAAAATCCAGTGGATGTTATACATTATCCCCCAAATCCCACCTCTCACCGCAGGGGCTCTGTTCTTACAGGATCTAATCTGCTGAATGAAAGACTGCTGGTAAAAATCTCAGAAGGGGGTTTGCCCATGACTAAGGCATATTAACTCGAGTTGTTTTAGGAACGCTGTAATATTCCAGGAAATGAAATAAAAGTGCTGTGTACAAACTACATGTGAGGCACTTTGGGAGATAAAAGCAGCTGCTTAAATGACAGTAATGGATGGGTAAAATGGAGCAGCAGAGCGTGAATCACAGAGCCTGGGACTCCACAGTGAGCACACACAACACAGGCCACGTCCTTGCTGAGTCACAGAGCGAGCTGAGACTACCAGCTACAAATCAGAAGACCCTGAGAAGAGCATGTGTGCTGAAATATGGGTTGAGTAGAAAACGTATCTCAATAGCTGCCCTATAAAAAAAAAAAAAACCCGTGCATGTATGTAAGGACAGAAGTGTACGCATCGCATGGCACAGGAGTTTGTCAGCATAATTTCAACCTTAGATTCGAAGTGATAACCAAGTAGGCCAAGTTCTGCGTGTGTGTGTGGGTGTGTCTTTTATGTGCCTTGTTTAGTTGTGGGCTAACAGTTTCACTAAAATGAATATGCTAAAGACTTTGGGATTTCAAACAATGTTGCCATTCATCTGTTACAGAACCAGGAATTCTCAGAAATTAAAGCAAGTGTGTGTGTGTGTGTGTGTGTGTGTGTGTGTGTGTGAGAGAGAGTGTGTATGTGAATTGAATGTGTGAGGGATGAAAATGTGTATGTATTGGCCTCAGCGTGTGTTTTGCTTTATTCTGGCACTCTGTAATAGTCTGTATATTAAAATGCTGATTCAATGGCCAGCAAATTTTACCACAAATATCCTCCAGGCCTAAACCTCACCTAAGTGACTCCTTTATGCCACGGCCTAGAGGAACACACACACACACACACACACACACACACGTGAGAACAAGTACAGTCACAAATATTAGCCTGAACTCACTTCTGCTATATATATATATATATATATATATATATATATATATATATATATATATATATATATATTTTTTTTTTTAAAGTAGCAAAAAAATAATTTCATAAGCAAACTTATAATGTCTTTGTTAGAACGCTGGCGCACAAGGAAAAGGTCGAGGTCGTGGAAAACGGAATGATGGAAAATACTCAAGTGTTGACATTTACATGGGGAAGAAAGGCAAATGAAAGAGACAAAAAAAAGGCACATGTTTCTGACATGTTGCTCAATAGGATCACATGATGACCGTGTGCTAGTTCAGATTGTCATTGCAGTCCTGGTACTGCAGAGCAGAGGCGACGGATCGCACGGGAATACAGAATAACTCCCCTGTTATACGCAGTTCTAAGCAGTTAAACTTTACGGATAATTTGCTAGATCTTGCGGGAACAGGCGTGAATATTGAATAATCAGACACTGGACTTCTGATCGGAAGGTTGTGAGTTCAAATCCCGGCACCCCTTACCCCTAACTTAATGTAAGTCGCTCTGGATAAGGGTGTCTGCCAAATACAGTACCATGAATGTAAATGTAAGTAGCTCTTAAATACAGAAAGAGTTATATGTTTTGACATAACTTATCTAAATGAAATACGATCCTAAAATTCATTTACAATTCACCACAAGATTTCTAGCATCCTCTACAGAGTCTGGTACGCTACTTCAACATATGTAGCTATATCTACTTCCACCAAAAGAGACGATCTGACTAATATGGTAGACGACCGGCTAGACCTTTTCCTGTCACGTATCGCCAAACACACAGCTTCAAGAATTTTAACACAAACAAGAACTCGCTTTCCTGTCTTCCTCCTCAAGCTCTCTATTCCTTTCCTTTTCCAGCCCTACACTGTCACTCCCTCTCTCTATCGCTCACAGGAAGGCCCAGGGGAGGAAGTCTGTCATGGTAACCATAGCTAGTTTGAATGTCAGGGGAATCCTAGGGCTAGTAACAGTGTGACGGTTTGCCCAGTGGCCTACAAAGCATACCATGTTTCTCTTGAGTCCAGCACTAACGTTATACAAAACACACACTGTTTCTCCATGCACAACTGATTCTCCAGGCTCTCTGTGCTTCAACGTGACAAGATTAATGCAGCATGGATGAGTGTGTGTGTGTGTGTGGAAGATGGTGTGTACTATTGATATAAAGGTGTGTTCTGCTACGCCATGTATTCAAGGATATCTCAGATGTCTCCACACCGCAGAGAAGCTCGCCTCACTGCCAACAGTTCCACACAGACCATCTGCTCTGAAAGCCAGGCTTCCAGAGTCTCTTTCACTCTTACCCACACACACGTGCACACACACACGTGCACACACACACACACACACACACGCACGCGTACACACAGTAGGAGCAGGTCTGGTTGTTGGGGCTGCAGGATCAGATGGCAGGATCATGTATCATGTCAGTGTTGTGTGCGAGTATAGCTGTGATGGGATTAGGCCGAACAGACACAGAGCGCAGACTCGCCTGACTGGAGCTTTCACAACCTGTTTGTGTAGAGGAGATGACAGCAAGTGCAAAAAATTGTGTGTGTGTGTGTGTGTGTGTGTGAGAGAGAGAGAGAGAGAGAGGCAGAATGAGAACGAGTCAGAGAGTGAGAGAGTGTGTGTGTGAGAGAGAGAGAGAGAGAGGCAGAATGAGAACGAGTCAGAGAGTGAGAGAGTGTGTGTGTGTGAGAGAGAGAGAGAGAGAGAGAGGCAGAATGAGAACGAGTCAGAGAGTGAGAGAGTGTGTGTGTGAGAGAGAGAGAGAGGCAGAATGAGAACGAGTCAGAGAGTGAGAGAGTGTGTGTGTGAGAGAGAGAGAGAGAGGCAGAATGAGAACGAGTCAGAGAGCGAGAGTGTGTGTGTGTGTGTGAGAGAGTGAGAGAGAGAGGCAGAATGAGAATGAGTCAGAGAGCGAGAGTGTGTGTGTGTGAGAGAGTGAGAGAGAGAGGCAGAATGAGAATGAGTCAGAGAGCGAGAGTGTGTGTGTGTGAGAGAGTGAGAGAGAGAGGCAGAATGAGAATGAGTCAGAGAGCGAGAGTGTGTGTGTGTGTGTGTGAGAGAGAGAGAGAGAGAGAGAGAGAGAGAGAGAGAGAGAGAGAGAGAATCATGTCATGTGTGAGGTCAGGACCTTTAAGGGCTCGTCACTGATTTATGGTTATAGAGGCCAGCGTGTATATACACAAACCCTACCATCACATTCCCACTGCCCTGCTTTCCACAACACACACACACTCCGAGTTTACACTGCAGAATCATGCAGCAAAGCACACATTCATTTCTACATTTGTATCTTTACACAAATGTGTGTGTGTGTGTGTGTGTGTGAGAGACAGAGAGAGAGAGAGAGAGAGAGAGAGAGAGAGAGAGAGCATTAACCTGTAACACTGTACACGTTACTATTTCAGTCTAATATAATATTATTCAGCATGGGGTCAAAGTATTAGAGTTCCTTGAGAGATTTAACCATTTCACTAACCTTCATGCTATTCTGCCCTTTGACCTCACCTCTAATCCTATAAAGCTTTGAATTCTTCAAATCTCACCTTTAACTGTGACCTTTAACCAGGTCTGCTGTTTGCTGAGCACTAAGCATCCATCCATTTTCCGTACCACTTGTCCTACACAGGGCTGTACGGGAGCCTGGAGCCTATCCGAGGGAACTCGGGGCACAAGGTAGGGGACATCCTGGATGGGATTCCAACCCATTGCAGGGAATAATCACACACACACACACACACACCCATTCACACACTAGGGACAATGCAGAAATGGCAATCAGCCTGCAATGCACATCTCTGGACTGGGGGAGGAAACCGGAGTACCCGGAGGAACCCCCGGAGTACCCGGAGGATATGAGAACTCCACGCACACAGGGCGGAGCTGGGATTCGAACCCCTGACCACGGACGTGCGCAGCAATCGTGCTAAACACTCAGCCAAAATTTGTCAAAAATAATTCTGATAATATTGGCTGACGTAATGATAGCCACAATTTGATCTAATCTTAAACTTGTTTTCTTTCTTTGTCTTTTCCTATTTCCTTTTTTTTCTTGTAGTTCATATGTTTTCTTTCTCTCATTAGCCCTATACAGGTGGGATTAGTTTCATTGACTGTCTGTTATAATATCTTTACACATGTCCTCTGAAATAAAACTCTCACGTCTGGACGGCAATTAAATGAACATGTGGGTGAGCGAGTTCCCACAGGGTTGTTTTTCCTACAAAACCAGATGTTTGGGTTACACATGATCGATTTGGGAAGTGTTTAATACGGATATGCGCGCTAGATGGCTAAATACGGCAGCAAGCGGTCAGAAAAACGTAAGACGCAGGATCTGCCTTAGAAAACCAGACGGAACAAACGTTACTAGACCACTGCAGAGTTTGCCAATGACAATTGCGTTTAAAATCACAGAGCAGCACCTGTAAACGATGGAATTACTCTTCATATGAGTGTAATCTCATCCAAACAGGGCTAGTGTACCTCTTTTTCTTATTCTGTTTATCTTGTATTGTCTTTCTCCCTCTCACCCTTCATCCCTTCCTTCCTTCTTACTAATCCCCATCAACTTTCAGCTCCTTACACACACACTGTGTATTCTCTTCGGGAAATGCAAATCTAGTTTTATATGGTCAAAAATGAAACACAAGCCAATATTTTTAGTTACAGTGCCCTCCATTAATATTGGCACATGGCACATTTACATGGTAAATATGAGCAAAGAAGGCTGTGAAAATTTGTCTTTATTGTTTAAACTTTTGATCTTTTGTTAAAAAAAAAAGAAAAAAGAATCTGCTCTCATGGATATCAAACAATTGCAAACACAACACAGGTTTATCCCAAAAAAATATATTTGTTAAATATGGGTGTGCAACAATTATTGGCAACCTTTTAGTCAATACTTTGTGCTACCTCACTTTGCCAAGATAACAGCTCTGAGTCTTCTCCTATAACGCCTGATGAGGTTGGAGAATACATGGCGAGGGATCTGAGACCATTCCTCCATACAGAATCTCTCCAGGTCCTTCACATTTCCAGGTCCACGCTGGTGGACTCTCCTCTTCAGTTCACCCCACAGGTTTCCTGTGGGTTTCAGGTCAGGGGACTGTGATGGACATGGCAGGACCTTGATTTTGTGGTCAGTAAAACATGTTTGTGTTGATTCTGATGTATGTTTTGGATCACTGTCCTGCTGGAAGATCCAACCACGGCCCGTTTGAAGCTTTCTGGCAGATGCAGTCAGGTTTTCATTTAATATCTGTTGATATTTGATAGACTCCATGATGCCATGTATCCTAACAAAATGTCCAGGTCCTCTGGCAAAAAATCAGCCTCAAAACATTAAAGAACCACCACCATATTTAACCGTGGGCATGAGGTACTTTTCCATATGGCTACCACTGTGTGCGCCAAAACCACCTCTGGTGTCTATTGCCAAAAAGCTCTATTGGAACTTCTTAATTATTGCCCTGATGTTGGAAATCGACATTTTCAATGCTTGTGCTATTTTCTCATAGCCACTTCCCATTTTGTGAAGCTCAACAACCTTTTGCCGCACATCACAGCTATATTCCTTGCTCTTACCCATTGTTATGAATGACTAAGGGAATTTCACCCCTGTGAAACAGGAAGTCATGGTTGAACAATTTCCTGTTCCTAGTCACCCAGGTGTACTAAAAAAATATAAAATATCAATGGGAATATACTTCATATATATTTTTCTCATATGAATGCCAATACTGATTTCACACCTATATTTAAAAGATTATTTTTTTTTTACAATCCTGTGTTTTGTTTGCAATTATTTGATATCCATGAGAGCAGAGTATTTTTGTGATTTTTTTTTTTTTAAACAAAAGATCAAAAGGTTAAACAATAAAGACCATTTTTCACAGGCTTCTTTGCTCATATTTACCAAGGGTGCCAATATTAGTGGAGGGCACCGTATCTGGAACTTTAGTGGTAACGATTGTCAATTTCTCCCGCACAAATTAACAGCAGAGACTCACAGATTCTTACAGAATTAGTCATCTAAAGGAATAATTAAAGTGAATACAATTTTCCTTTCCATTTCACTGTGCTCTTGCATGATGTGTCTTACACTTCCTTTCACACACCTCTCTCTGCTCTTTCGCTTTAGTGATTTTTAACTAAATAACAAATATTCAATGTTAGCAGTACTGCTAGTGTGATGCTTCAAGTTAGCTAGCTACAAGTTGCTGTTCAATCAGCGTGCTTCACTGTGATCCTGCAGTGATGTGTCTGTGGTCTAATTGTGCGCGTTTTTGTAAGATCCAATCACAGCCCAACGCTAAAATACACATTCTTTCAGACACAATGATACCCACACCGTATGAGACCATCTCAATACAGCAGCTGTGAATGACTGATTTACTTTTACAGGATTCCTAGGGCAACTCACAGTATTGTATACTGTGACTTGATAATACTGCCAGACTTGATCAGCCAATGAAAATCAATATATAATTATATAACCCTGCATGCATGTGAGAAACAGCAGAGTGTGTTATCCTTGATCTGTTCTGTTACCTGAAAATAGGTGTGTGTCCTGGTTTGGGTTTGTTCCAGGTGAAATGAGAGGGCACGGAAAGGAATTGCTCCCCAGGTCCGTCTTTTTTCAGTCCGTGCATGGATTCGTCAGCCGGGGAATCACGAAGCGGTGAGATATTTCCCGAATCGTCCCGGCTGAGATCGTTCTTCCCGGACTGTAGCGTCGCTGTACAGTCCTGTGATGTCTTCCTGGTCTTGGAAGGGATGTCAGGGTCTGAGGTGCAGCACTGGAAGGGTGCTATACCTACAGGACTGCCGATCCAGGTGTCTTCAGTGACGCTGCCCCTGGGCGAGGGGCCCGGGGTCGGTGTCGGGGAGTGATGGGGCGAACCCGAAAAGCAGATATCAGCACTAGAGTGGCGCCTTTTACCACAAGGCGATGTGGGACGTGAGGATGGGCGTGAAGGTGGCCGTGGGCTGAGCCAGTTCTCGTCAGTAACGCTGGTGCGTGGTGAGTGGCATGGTGACTGACGTGGAGAGAGAGAGTGGGTGTGTGGGTGGGAGAGTGCTGGGGCGTAACCCGGATGGTGGTGGTGATGGTGCTGTTGTTGCCATGGCTCCTCCAGCGGGGCACCCTGCGGTGAGGAGAGGGGAGATCCGAGTGTGAAACGCGCAGCTGCTTCGTTCAGCTCCGAATCCACGTCGTCGTACACATGAGACATGGACTCGCACGATGAAGCGTCTGAGAACCAGCTGCGTGATGACAAGCTGCTGCAGGGGCTCGGGCTCAGTGATGAATCACGGTACGAGTGATCCAGCGGCAAATACAGGTGGTCCCGAGACAGCGGTTGCTCGTGGAAGTCCCTATCCACACCTTTGGACCTAAGGTCAGCCTCATTCCCATCTAGCTCTTGCTGGCAGCTTGGGGAGATGGAGGTGATCTGGATACTAGGGCACTCAAAGGCCTTGGGGGGCCTACCTGCACCTCCTCCACCTCCACTGGGAGGGTATTTAGAGTCCAGGGACTCATAGCTGGGCTCAAAGGGCTTGTGGAGGGGCTGCAACGTAGGAGAAGTAGAGATGAGCTGTGAGTGAGGCTGGACTCCATGCCTCTGGACACCTAGGTTCTGGTTCGCCACTGCTGGAGGCTGACCCACGTTCAGGATGTAGAATGATGTGGTGTCATCCGGCTCCAGATCTGAAAAGAGAGGCCAGTAAGTTAGAAGAGAAAGAAACTAATCGGATAGGATGATCGTCTTCATAATGACTAATGCTACAAAAAAAAAAAAATTCTTTTCATAATCATTCAAACATATTTATCCTGTACAATTACAAAACAATCGCACTACATTAATACAAACGAATTACATTCTTACTCAGTCTTAAACATCTAATGTGTTTATCTTACAATGTCCAATATGCAGCATAGTACAAGATCACTTTTCAAATCACACCCATTTCAGGAGGAGGAAAATGTTTAGAAAGGAACGGAAAGGCAAGCTGGGAACAGTACAACATGTTACATAAACACAACAAGTTCAACAGTTACAGATGACTTTAACGCGCTGTTACGAACTAAACAAAGGGCATGTGAGAACGCCACACCTACTGACACTGACACTGATGGCCTGAAGCTAATGGGCTGGACTCATCAAGATCATTAAAACATCAACACATACAATAGTTTTGATGCAATTGTATTACACACACAAATGCGGAGAGAGTGAAAGCAGTGTATGAACCACTGTGTCCTGATTTATTAAACCTGATTGGTTAGAAAAAAAAAAAAAAAGGTCACTACACAATCGGGCTAGAACTTCTGGCTCTCCCGTGTTACTAAAGTATGATGTTGCTGACAGCTTTCACTGCCTAACCTGCTGACAACGATACTTCAGCAGAGGATAAGAACGCACATGGCTGACCAAAACATTGCTCAGGAAGTTCATTCCACAGGTAAACAGGACGTAGAATAGGTATTTACGTCATAGCTATTTTTACCCGCTATTCAGATTTCAGCATTAACAACGCAGTGTGATGGAAACAGTCTCTCCATACAAGGAGAATGATGCGCTCTTTGTTTTTTATCATCTTCACTGATGATCATCCAGCCAGCAAATCAACTTGTCGTTCCCTGTGGTGCGAGCGTGGCTAATATGCCGTCTGTCCCTATCTTTCAAGGCCGGCGTCCCAGGAGGCTGATAAGACAGATTAAAGCAAACAGATATCCCAACCCCCCTCTCTCTTTCTCCTTTATTGGAGTGCTTTTACGCTGTCCTTGTTCGGAGAAGAGTTCGGCTGTCTACAAACAAGCCACCAGGGAATCCGTCCAGACCACAACTCTCAGCCCGGGTCAACAAAGAAGGTACATGCGGTGTACAAACAATGCTCATGTCTCTACACCAGCGGGAGAGAGAAAGTCCTTCCGGACGACTCGATAACGTCAGAGGAGAAGAGTGTGAAAAGCAGAGGAAAATAGGAAATCATTGGAGGCAAACTGCTCCACATAAGTTCATATTTAGAGCTGGAACGTCAGCATGCCTAAAAGCAGGAAGCACACCCACTTACTCAAATAGTGCACACACACACACACACACACACACACCCCTCCCCGCCCATCAAGTTGGGAAATACATTCAGACACAGGCACATGATTCAGTCTGTCACCACATGGTAACCGGCTCTATTAATAACATCAGTTAAAGAGCACTGCAGAACACACACACATGCACACACACACACACACACATGCACACGCACACACAATATTGTTCCCTCACTATATTAGATGTCATTCGTGAGCTTCCAGTGAATGGGTGGACCAAGATAGCTCACATACTTACGCTAGCCCTGCGTTATCCTTCAACATTTAGCAACATAAACCTGATTACACTTCGATAATCTTTCCTACTAATGTCACTCGGTCACGTTCAAAAAACACAAGCACGCAAGTAATAAAACACCGACGTTATCGGACATTTAAACACATAAAAGCAGGCGATACACCATAACCCTTCTGACCAGCACTCATACTCGGAGAAGTCTGATAAATATGGAACAGCGCCTCGCTCTCTCTCCGCTTTCTTGTAATGGATTTATTTATAGCAGCCCCACATGACCCGCATGTCACAAGACATCCGTATCCGTGACAACACATCTTAGTGGACAGAAGGGATACTAAGCCAGAAAGTCACACACGACTGTGCACTTTGACCCAGGAAGAACAATCGGCCCATACGAAAGGTCTCCGAATAACTAGGTTCACATGGCAGGTCAAATCTGATTTATAAATAGATCTGACAGATAGATGGAGCTGATTGGTTTACATATACACCTGACAGAGAGATGTGACATTTATCGATAGATGTGATTTATTTATTGGCTACCGGATTTATTTAAACATGTCTGATGTCTTTACAGACAGATCTGATTTATTTATAGACAAACCTGTATATATTGAAAGACGGATTTGGTATATTTACAGATAGGATCAGATTTATTTACAGACAGATCTGATTGAGATAGATCTGATGTATTTACAGATAGATGTGTTTTTGTTTTATAGATAGACCTCAATATTCTTACATCTACATCTGTTGTATTTACAAACACACGTACAGTATATCTGACTTATTTACAGATAGATCTGACTGAGATAGATCAGATTTATTTACAGAGAGATCAGATTGATAGATTTAAGGTCCATTCTGCACACTACAATCGACCATATCTGATATGTTGTTTGGATTGCAGCCGTACTGGTTCTCATATGTACCTTGTTTATTATAGTAATGATGCCAGAATGTACACTGAGTAATGTGGAGTGGGGAAAAGAAAGAAAAGAAAAAAACAAAACCAAACATAAAATAATATTTAACTTATCAAACTAAGCCACATTTAAACGGATTTTAAATCAGATACAAATGTGGCTTGGATTTTATTGGAAAAACGAAGCCAAATGTTTGTTTTTTTTTAAATAAAAATAAATAAATCCATTTAAAGTAATCTTGATGGAGCTGTGTTGTACATTAAATGACTCATTCATGTATGTCTTTAATAAGACAAAGCAGTTATTTTCTGTGTCTCCGATGCATTAACCCATAACAATAGTAAATAAGCAATGAGCTAACATATGAACCACAAACTACAGAAACACAATCTCCCTCTCTCTCTCTCTCTCTCTCTCTCGTTCTGCTTCTTTCTCTCTCCATCACTCTGGGACCTGTTCCAATAACTTTCACATTCGCTTAGAAGTTCAGTGAAGATGGCAAACATCGTATTGCGGTTCTGCCTCCCGAAGAACAACAAATCTTTCATCCAACTCCAAGTTTACTCAGCACACACAATGCTGGCCTTCTTCTCCACACATTCACACTTCATTTCTTCATTTAGCGCCACTTCACTAAGCCACCACTGTTTGGCTTTTCTGCTAACACAAATAAGCAGATGAATGAAACGATGGACGGATATGAGAAAGGACCAGCCGGAGAGACGGACTGGGTAACTGAGGACTGAAATGAGCAACGTCTGCTTCGAAGACAAGACAATGGCATTTAATGAATACTTAAGGTAGTGATACATCAATTTTATAACCTATTGTTTCTATAAAAAGGTGACTGAGCTTTGCATTTATGGCATTTGGACTTATCCAGAGCAAATTATAATGATCTCGTTTATACAGCTGAGGAGTTGAGGGTTAAGCGCCTTGCTCAACGGCCCGGCAGTGGCAGCTCGGCAGTGCAGGGATATGAACTTGCAGCCTTCTGATCAGAAGCCCAACGTCTTAACTACTGAGCTACCTCTTCCCCCGCTTAAATGCCAAACGTACTATAAGCATTCGCGCTAATTTCAGATGCGTTTTCAAGACACTTATCGATTTTTGACCACACTTTCATTTTATGTGACTTTCTTTGACCCACACTTTTCAATCTCAGAGGCTACATTTCTGAAATTGAGGGCCAGTAGCTACGTGACAGTGACTTCATGCTATTGTAGCCTACTAATTAACAGTCATGTTCTAGCTAGGCTACTTATGTTGGTGAAATTAAGTCTTGAAATAATGTATCTTGAAAACTGTACTATCACAAGTGCTATCAGACCAAAAAAGTTCTTTAATAATCACGAAGTATCTACAAATGATCTGATGATGGTAACAGACCCTGTTTCCTGTTGCTGATGGTCTGAGTCGAGTTCAGACAGAATTTAGGATTCAAACCTCGGTGCTGTGGCTGAGCTCCAACAGAACGTTCTTGTGCTACGGTCGTGTTTGAAATTTCAAGCTCTACTCTGTAACCCTTCTCCCAGCCTCACCCTCGACACCCTGCTCAAACACACTCACACATAAACACATAAACACTTGAATGCCGTGAGGTCAGGGACAGCTACCTGATATCTGCTTACAGAATCATCTTGAAGCCAAGTGGGAAAGCACCCTGTTCAGGCCAGGATATGACCATCTGCTTCTAGAGATGTGGAGGAAAAACAAGGGGGAAGACGGACAAAACAGCGGCTACATTGACGAAGCAAAGCAGCCACGAGCAGGCAACATCCACACCAAGGGAACTGAAACAATACAATCAGCGGCCACAGTGAAAACTCAAGGACCATATCAAGGAAGGTAACTCGGGAACGGGAAGAAAACCCCTGATGAGGGCCACACCAAGGGAAACAGTATTACATAATCAGGGGCCACAGTGAAAAATCAGGGACCACAATAAGGAAACTGAGTGACTAAGGAAACAGGGGCCACACTGAAGAAAGCATGGCTACAATAAGC
Source organism: Ictalurus furcatus (assembly GCF_023375685.1). Classification (NCBI taxonomy): domain Eukaryota; kingdom Metazoa; phylum Chordata; class Actinopteri; order Siluriformes; family Ictaluridae; genus Ictalurus; species Ictalurus furcatus. The sequence goes on from NC_071281.1 coordinate 14,126,426, forward strand.
AAGCAGGGCCACACCAAGGGGAAAAAATACACTGAGAAATCTGGGGTTGATTGTGATAAAATGGTAATGGTGCCTCCCAGAAAAATGGCTTGGTAGAAACTGGTAGATATACTATATGGCCAAAAGTATGTGAACACCTGACCATGTCCCTTCTGCTCTCCGGACCTGCCTGATCCAACCTGATGGCCTACTTCTGGTTAGAGTTCTCATTACTTGCAAACCACTCACTGCTGCTGAGAATGGCCCCACATGGAGATACATGAGATTACTTAGAAACCATGAAGATGGCTTTGGACTGCAATTGATACAAACGGTTTTGATACGATGGTTTAGAACTACAATTGCTGGGATAGCTTTAGGACTGCAACTGCCATGAGCAGTTTTGCACGCAATTCTCCATCAGTGAACAGTTGATAAGTTCAACAAAATAGACTTCATGTTAAAACTATCATGAATTACCTGGTTACACAACTCTACTTTTTGACCATGTAGTTATAGAAGGGAATTATTTCTAATCTGTTGTCACCCAGATGAGGATGGGGAGAGAGTAAGGTCTATGAAGACATGGTTTGCCAAGGTTGTAGTGGAAGAACTCGAGGGGCCTGCACAAAGCCCTGTCCTTAACCCCACTAAAAACCTTTGGGATTAACTGGAACACCAACTGCGCACCAGGCCTCCTCACCCAAAATCAGTGCCTGATCTCACTAATGCAAAGAGCAGAAATCCCAGCAGCCATGCTCCAAAATCTAGTGGAAAGCCTTCCCAGAAGAGTGGATATTTATAGTTATTATAGCAGAAAAAGGGGGGACTGCATTTATAATGGGATGTTCAATAAGCACATATGCGGGTGATTGGTCAGGTGTCCATCATATTTTGGCCATATAGTGTAGTTACTACTACTGAAGCATTTTGTGGTACTAGAGAAGTCACTATGTAACTATGACGACGATGTTTTGCACTAATTTCAGCTCCATTTTACGTCTTAGTTAATCTCACAGTACTGAGGCATATTTGGCAATGGAAAATGGGGCAAAGTGTAATTTTCTGAGCTGAGTCGTGCTGTATTTTCTGGTAAAATAAAACACTAAAAGGCTACAATAAGTAATATGAGACCACATTAAGCAAATGAGGACCACAGTGAGCAATTAGAAGCCACACCAAAGAAAGTGTAGGGTTGCAAGCCAAACCTTTAGCATTTGATAGAGAGTTTAATACATTTCACGACTAAACACTAGCCAAAAAGGACCGTAGAGGCTGTCTGACTACCACTGCCACTGACCAAGCACAGATTTTTCCTCTAAGGCCAGTGGCAAACCCATGAGAGTGTCACGTTTATTCTCTACTAACTTCTTCAAAGCTATATCAAAGATATGAGTGGTGATCTTTTTGAAAACCAGTGACTACGTCTTACTCAGAAGACCTGAGTGTGGATAGGCTCTTGAGATAGCAAGCTTCAACACTCTGAATCTGGCGGCCAGAAAAATGTACAGTAGGCAGTAGACGGTCCTTGGTCATGGAAAGGTCGTCAGAAGCTGAGACTAAGACATTCAAAAAACAGAGGGTACAATCAAGAAAATACAGGTCACAATGTGTTTAGAAAGATCCAATTGAGAAATGAAATCAAATCAAATTTGGGAATTTCTCTCTGGGATTAATAAAGGGATCTATCTAGCTTGAGTATCAGAGGCCAGAAAGTGGGCTCTAGGCTGCTACACATATGTAAGCATCCTCTCCTGACTAAAGGCATTGGCTCTATGAAGAGTGCGTTAACCTTGATATAACTTGAGGTATATATAAGTGTTAATGAGTTTGTCATAGGGGTTATGACTGAAATGACACAAACTTATAGACTGAATCATGATTTACATAGAAACCATTCTGAGGGTGGGGGGTAAGGAAAATCACGCTGTTGATGTAATCAAGTGATGTGTAATCTCACTTTTAGTGTCATTTTTAGGCAAGAATTTGATGGAGTTGGGGGTTCGAATCCATCCTCTGCCCTGTGTGTGCAGAGTTTGCATGTTCTCCCCGTGCTTTTCCCCGTGGGTTTCCTCTACCACTCCAAAGACATGCCTTGGAGACCGATTGGCATATCCGAATTGTCCGTAGTGTGTGATTGTGCTCGGCGATGGGTTCCACCCAGTCCAGAGTGTCCCCTGCGTTATACCCCGAGTTTCCTGAGATAATCTCCAGGCTTCCCCACGACCCCGTGTAGGATAAGCGGCACGGAAAATGGATGTATGCATGGAAATTCTAATTGAAACTTACCTCTAAGAACCTGAACAAGTTCTTATACATAAAAGTAAATAAAAATCATACATCAAAGTCTGCCAACTGGCAAGATAAAGCATCTTAAATTCAATTATGCGTTCATTTTTATTTATTTTGCCGCTTGCAATACTAAAAAAGTGTGGCTTCGTGATAAAAAGTGCAACAAAAAACAATACACTTAATTGCCACCATTGTTATATCAGCTCTACCTGTTTTACAGTGAGTATGACTAGGAGGACAACTCATTTAAGAGTGTGTTGAGGTGTCCCTGCTTAGAGAAGTTGTTCATTAGCATGATCTGGTTAAATAAAGAGTCCTAAGCGGCTTTGCTGTTCCTAAGCTAATAACGACAGGAAATCGCTGTAGCTCACCGCACCACACACAGGCCGCGCTGAGATATGACGCAGCCAAGGGTTGTTGTACCTGGTGGGGTAAATGCAGGACATTGTTCCCTCTCTCTGGATCTAGTCTGCACCTGTGTGTGTTTGTGTGTGTGTGTGTGTGTGTGTGTGTGACGTCACCCAGGGATGCTCATTAGTGGATAAAGCAAACAGCACAGGAATACACACTATCAAAGGAACACTGCGTCACAGCAAACACATACAGATGAACACACACACACACACACACACACTTACAATTGCAATATTTCCTCTTACAGTATTTCACCAATCAGAATTAAAAAAAAAAAAAAACAACACACACACACACACACACACACACACACACGTACGTACACAGTGTTCAGGCTATGAAGTGCAAACCTAACTTCCTCTCAAGGTCAATTCCTGAACTACAATACTTACACAACATCCTGGCTTCTGCGAGAGAGAGAGAGAGTGTGTGTGTGTGTGTGTGTGTGTGTGTGTGTGCGTATGTGTGTGTGTTTGTGTGCACTTTTGTTCTGTGGGGACAGGTGTAACCTAAGCCAGGGTTCCCGTTGTGAAGCAGCGCTGTCTCATTAACAGCAGGCTTCTCTCTTTGCAGCAAAACAGTCCAACAGTATTCTCTTGTTCACTTCAACGTACAAAAAAAAAAGAAAAAGAAAAGTAACCTACATTTATGAGGTTTTGATGAAAAAACGAAAAAGAAACAACAGGAGAAATGCGTCATCACGGAGTATGCAGTAGCTTGGCGAAAAGGCTTTTATTCCGCTCCTGTTTCTAAGAACTGCTGGCAAAGTGCCTTTACTTTTAAACACACAGTTGCTGGCGGAGGCCTCGGACTAGCACACGCACACACATACACTCCCTCACACACACACACACACACCTGCAGGCCTGTCCACACAACAGCTCCCAACTACAGCCTGTGTGTGTGTGTGTGTGTGTGTGTGTGTGTATGAGAAATTTACTAAGTGAGAGAGGTATAAACAGTGAGAAACTCAGTCTACCTTAATCAAAGGTCATTCGTTGTGCTTTGGATTGAAATAGTCTAGATTATAATTCTCTCTTGTAAATCTCTTTCCTCTTTGTGATCAAATCCTCTAAACGCCAGTTAAAGCGCCGAACCTTTTAACAATCACTGGATGTAAAATGCAACCTATTTCCCCCCGACCTGAGGTCGGTTACATCACTGACAAGCGCCGGACGTCTGCTGAGCTGCCCGACGGCGGTCTAAGCCAACACGAATGTATGTTTGCCTTCTAAATAAAGCTCTCTGATTAAGGCGTCCCACACTGTGATAACGTTACAGGATCAACAAAGCTCAGCTGGCAGAGAGAGCCAGCGCTTCAGGTCTAGCCACTCTGAACCATGTCTGTCACAGATACATTGATTTCCTATGGAGATCTACAGTATGGAGACATGATGTAGTGTTTTTATGATGCACAGTAAAGCAGTTACTGTATTTGTAGTCTCATAAGCTATTATTATATTACAGTTATTCAACTTGGCCAAGAACTGCCTCATATCACAGGAAGAGGCTATTCTACTAAAACTGCAAAAGGCCTACTACAGACTATCATTTTTGTATCATGTGTAGGAGGAGGATATTGTGAAATTTGGGCTTCGGCATATATATATGTTACAGCCTAAAAACACGTACTGCTCTGAAGAAAGAAGAAGAAAAAAAAAACGTTCCAAGCTAGGATGCTGTGAAGATCAACCATGACTAGCCTATATTTGCTCTAAGAAAGCTAACTGTCATCACAAAAGTTAGCTTCGTTGTCGTGCACAGAAATGTTGACATAATAGTGAAGATCATATTAGCTGTGAAGCTGGGATTAGCGAAGTATACCAACATCGTTATAAAAAGATACTTCTACAAACTGACACGATATTCTGGCTTTATCATCTCGCATCAGACGTTAACATTAAAAACATCCGAACTCGTCAGGAGCTAACATGCAGGAACAGGAACAGGAACGTCCTGCACAAAGCATCTCTGAGAAGTGTTCATATGAAGAACGTGAGCGTAGCCGTTCCAGTAGAGCTGTTAAAGGAGGTCTGATGAATGTCTGTGGTTTTTATTTTCCAAAATTCTTGCAATGATCCGATCAGCCAATCATGTAACAGCAGCACGATGTATATTGCATTGTAATGTGCAACGTTCACATCAAACATCAGAAAGGGGGGGAAATGTGATCTCGGTGACTTTGGCCTTAGCATGGTTGTTGCTGGTTTGAGTATTTCAAAAAACGGTTAATCTCTTAGGGTTTTCACGAGGAGCAGTCATTAGAGTTTACATAGAATGGTGCAAAAAAAAACGTCTCGTTGAGGAGAGTAATCAGAGGAGAATGGCCAGACTGGATGGAGCGCACAGGAAAGATATGGTAAGCACTCTTTACAACCGTGGTGAGCAGAAAAGCACCTCAGAACACACAAAACCGTCTAACATTAAGGGTAGAATGAAGGGTATTAAGGGCAGCTGTGGCTCAGGTGGTAGAGCGGGTCGTCCGCTAATCGTAGGGTTGGCGGTTCGGTTCCCGGCCCACGTGACTCCACATACCGAAGTGTCCTTGGGCAAGACACTGAACCCCAAGTTGCTCCCGATGGCAAGTTAGCGCCTTGCATGGCAGCTCTGCTAAGATTGGTGTGTGAGTGTGTGTGTGTGAATGGGTGAATAAGACACAGTGTAAAGCGCTTTGGATAAAAGCGTTATACAAGTGAAGACCATTTAGAATAGTGGAAGACCCCGTCGGATTAGACTCTGTGAACTGAAATCTCAGGCTGCAATGGACACACGCTCAGCAAAAGTGGACAGTTTTGGAAAAAATTAGACAAATGTCACCTGAACTTCTCGACCTGTCTCTGCACGATGTGATGTATTATGCTTATGATCACATGATCAGCTGATTAGACCCTTTCCTGAATGCGCAGGGATAAAGGTGTTCTTATTAATTAACCAACGAATTGATTTTAATCTTAATCCTAACCCAAAAGCAATTTCAAAATGAACCTTAACTAATGCTCTGACTCAAACATAAATGTTTTGACTGTTCGTCAAGACGGATGCAAGCGCAGATAGCTTAAATACAAACACCAACAAACACAAAACAGGAAATTAGAACTTAGTGGCAAAAACACTAAGGCTAGGAATAAACATTAAAACAAAGACCATAAACACAGTAACAGAGACAACGGTAAAGAAAGACAAACGTAAGACATGGAGTCCAGTGCAAGCTGTGGCTAATATACACACAAGTCCTCGTTAACATGAAGGTTCAGGGGGTCATGTGACCGTCATGCCGTGAGGTGCAGTGGCTGCTGGGAACTGTACTCCAGAGTTCAGTCCCTGATATTACATGACATTTGTACTGGTGTATAAAAAGGTGTTGAAATGATTTTACTAAAAAAAAAAAAAAAATTAGTGAGTTACTTATAAAGTCTATATAGAATGACCTTCACACTCACACTCACACACAGACATAAACAGACACACACACACATCATCATCACGAAGGGAAAATCCCTCATATATATGCCTACCCTTAAAGTATGTACTACCTTCAGTGTGACTCAGATATAAAAAATAATGGGCGTATAAAAAGGGACCACTCACACACTATCACACATCACACACTCACACATACCTCTAAGACAAATCACCCATCCCTCCACCATGTGGCTGTGAGTTACACACTCGTAATTACACAACGGTTCAGGAGGAACGTTTTGTAAGACTTGGGGACAGTGAGAAAGGGAAGGAAACGAGGTGGTGACCCAGCGCTGAGTGGGATCAGACGTACTGATTAAGACGTGTTAATGATGATCGAGGCAGCGATTTACGCCAGGTCTAAACTATACAGTGTTAGCAGCACACCATTTTTAATGGAATAATTGAAACTTTACGCCCTTATGCATTTGCCATTACTGTATGTACCTTGAAGTGTTCTGATGATTGCGAGACTGTCGATAGAATTCACGAATAAACACACAATTTCCTTTCCTGTGGCACAAAAATCTACGCCAGTTTTAGTCCAACATCAGTAAATATTAATAACCAAATTAAAACATAATAAAAAAATCTAACGTACACATCTGACGTAGAGAGAACAAACTATGAACCCATGTGCAGTGTTCTGTAGTTTCTTTCCTCCTTTTTATTTGTGAGTAATAATAATGTCCGATCCTTATATTAAGCGTTTGCATTTTGGTAGTACACCCCACTTTCAGGCCAAACACACAGGTCTGAAACGAACAGTTATCTCTCTGCTGAATGTGAGTAATATGTTCCCTATGATTGGAGCAGGACCTTTCTATTTTACCTCACAACGTTGCAGGGGGAGAAACGTGCATAACTTACACCAAAAGCTATTAAAATTTATAATTAAGGCTACAAATGAGTTTTAACCAATTCAGCACAGTGAGCTAAGCACTGAATCACTTAACTGTGCAGGTGGGGAATTTTAGGTGGGGAATTTTTTTATTGGTCGCGTTGGGGTCGTATGCAAGACAAGCATGCAGACACTCATGCACTCATGTCTGAGAAAAGCGGATTATCGTTAATGGGGCAACGCGATCAGTCTGGGTGAATCGTTCGAGGTGGGAAAATGAGTTCAGGTTTGACGTAGAGGGAAGATTAATCATAATTTTTTTTTTTTTTGATCAATGTGTAATAAATCATTATAAATGCATCATTGTAGCCATGCGTATATCAGAACAAGGACATTAAATCAATTAAAAAATATATTTAAAAAAAAAATTATGACTCATTAAAGAGCTTATTTGAAAAACAACAAAAAAAGTAATTATCATTAATACTAAATTCTGTGATTAAAAATATTCCCGCTTGACACTTTGAAGTGTGTGTATTTTGCTAATCCTCCCATCAATATTGATTTCTATAATATTATCGGTGACGGTTGTGATATTAGATATAAATCGAACTCGAAAAATGAAACCTTTATGGTTGAGCAATGCATTATATCACAAGATCTCAAGGTAAAAAAAAAAAAAAAACAATGTAGGAGAAACTATCTCACACACACACACACACACACACACACACACACACAAACATTTAAAGACAGATAGGCAGCTGCATTCATGATTTCTATCTTTTCCAGCCTGTAATGCTCTACTGGATTCATGCCATGTTTCCTCAGAACACCAAACATGGTAAACAGAAAGCTGTAACGCTTTCTTTCAAACTTAAATCGATTAAATTTACAGTTCTGCTTGGCTGTTCTTTTGCATCATTTGTATGGCTGTCACTGAATCTACAGTCTGGGCTAGAAAGAACTCAGACCCAGAGTCGCTTCTTCATACCATTCTGTGGAATTTTTCTCCAAACCATTTTGTGCTGCTGTCACGCTTCATTCCATACAAGTTCAAAATAATCCTCCTTAATAATGTGTTATTTGTTATCAACAAATAATCTGATCCGGATATTCTATCTCTAATCAGTCCATTTAAATCAGACGGGCCTAAACACATATAATATCAGATGAACAACTTCCTTCTATGGTTTTAGAAAACACACACGTCACAAACTGTTAGTGCAGGACTAAACCGGAGCGGTTTCTGTGTCTGTCCTCACATGTTCCTGCGCTCCCGCTTGCCTGGTTTTAAATGCGAGAGTTCAATGCTGGTAACGGCACAGGCAAGCTGATGCAGAGCAGCCTCCACTGGCTTCAGTTACACTAAATTTAAACTAGACAAATGCCACACATATCTGCTCGTGCCTCGCCCAGGGAAACAAACGACTCCCGCTCACACTCGCCATGTTCGAGCCATCGGTGAACAAATTCTCATTGGAGAGACAAAATCAGGGGTGCGCAAACTTACCAAAAGAACACCGTGTGACTAGAATAAAGTTGTCTGAGGCCTTGTTCCAATTACAATGTCATCGAGAGTGCTAAAACTTATTAATGAACTTGGTGATTCTTTCATCTGCCTAATCTAGTACATCTCATATCACAAACAGGCACACAGATATGAATATGCACACACACACACACACACACACACACACACATACACATACACATACACGCATACACACGCACGATACAATCTGTAAGGTTCAGTGAGTTTCTGGGACTGAGTAGTCTATCGCGTTCCCTCCGTATATTCTCCATGTGTATCAAGATGCTGGTTCACACGTTTGGGTTAATATTAACTCGAGTCGAGTCGGGGTCTTTAGTGAGTCAGCATGTGCCCGTGTCTGTTTATCACTGCCTAAACAATGCCTGAGCCACTAACAGCTGAGGAGCAGGCTTCATTAGGTGTGAGGCCGTTGTCTAATGATGCTGTTGTCTCTTGAACACACAGCGTATGATTAATGTTACACACATAAACAGTAAACAAGACGGGTTATTAACGTACTAAACGAAACAAATCGAGGCACGATTTGTCCGACGTTTTTGTCCGACGTCTCCTTACAAAGCTGACTGAGACAACCCGCTTGTCGCCTGTCACTTTCCATACAGACACACTCGCGAACTCACCTGGGGACGTGGCACACAGCATTCTCATTCAGCACTGCGGGCACGGCGAGCTCGCGGGGGACTCCTGCTTCAGAGGAGCTAAAGGAGTCGAGTGTGTGCCCTCTGTCGCTTTCAGCCGTGGCTGAAAATAACCGGCCTTGAGAGCGATGTAATTTCAGTCTTTCCCACGACTGAGACAGCAGGCCAGACACGAGCGCTCCAACCAGTCTCAGTGTTCACCGGCGCTCCCCCATTTACTCCTCACACGACTTCTCCATTCGTCTCTCTGCACCTCTCTGCCTCCTGTTAAACTATGACTCGTTACAACCTGAGACATGTGTGTAAACTACCAGTAGCCACGTTTTGTGGTAATAAGTGACTTATAAGCTTTGATAAGTAAGAGCGTGAGAAAAAAAAAAAAGAAGAAAAAAAAAGAATCTTTGTAACGCCAACAGTTGGTTATGGTAATCATTGAGTTTTATTATGCATGCATCACACTCGGTTAAGCGCAAAAGCTGTGTAACTGCGTAACTTGTTGGTAGTTTGACTTGCTAAATCGAATTCTCACATCCTGGAAGGAAAGGGGCTAAAGCACGGAGAGACAACGTAATGACAGAAACCGAACTGCCAGACAAGGGCCCTGGGAGGTGAGGAGGGTGTGAGAGAGGGCGAGAGAGAGAGAGTCTGGAGATGGAGGAAATTAGCGAGAGATAGACTACCTTTCCTGTTCCTGTCTCAGTGGGAGAGAAACGGTGGTGTCTGTCCCTCCCCTTAAATTCCACTGCCATCTGAGGACCACATGGCATGCCTGGGCACGTAGCCAGACACACACACACACACACACACACACACACCGCACCATATCTAAAAGTTCACAGTGCCCCTACTAATGCCACCTCCACACATGAAAGACAAGCTGCCGAACTCAAGGCCACGCTATTGTTGCAACACTAAAAGACAGACTTCTCCAGGTAGATTATTTCTTACTGTAAGGTGAGAAACTTAGTACTCGAACCCAAAACCATTTGACAGAAACCCAAAACCAACAAACAGTTTTGTTCTGCTAGTTTATCTTTTACACCAGGCAAGTCAGAAACGTCAGGAAGCAAAGAAGCAAGGCTCTGTCTGTAACTTGGTCATCATTCAGATCACATAACCGCTACGTCAAATGCTCAATCGCTCCTTACACTGAAGCACAGTCACAGAGGAACTATTTCTTTTTTCACAGGCTGCAATGGCATGCAGTTCAGGCAACGCACTTCCATTGACGTCCCTTGTATTTTTGTTACACGCGAGTATTTTACATACAGTGACAAATCAGGTTTTAGTGCAAATATCACCATGGAAATATCCACATTTACAGCAGACACATGTGTAATATGAGTTTGCAACCTCGGAATTTAGGGCTGGGCGATATGACGACATGATATCCATGTTGTAATAAATCCATACTGTGATAAAAAAAAAAAAATACTAAAAACACTTTCTGAAATGTCTTTTTTTAGTCCACTAACCATCACAGTTAGTAAGTTATTGAACGCTAAAAACTATCTACGCACTGACAGATTCCTTCTATGTTTGTTTTGTTGGCTAATTAAAGTTTCCATAGACATTTTCATTGAAATGTGTAATGTACTGTAGATTAAAACATCATCACCTTCCAACTTTAGGCATGGAAGAAGTCCTGACTACACACTGGGTGGCCAGGAGAGAGTGCGAGTGTAAACAAACAGGAGTGAGAGAGGGAACGAGTTTTGAGGACTGAAGGAGTTTTAGCTTCATTTAACTCTGTAGGAAGCTAGTGGATGATCGCCGATAGCTGATTTGCCCTCACTGTGGCGTTTGTATCGTCTCCCAGTTGTGAAGTTGTTGAGCTAGAGAACTAAACACAGCCAGACATCACACAGTGACATCCCTGTATCTTTGTATTTGAAACACGGTTATATTGTCTGAGATCGAGTGATTCCACTCCTGTTCTCACATGAGCTGTGTCTTTTTGTCCTCTCCTGTGGGTTTAGCTACCGTGCTAACACTGTCCGGTTCATGCTAGACGTTTTAACAGGCTGGAGAGCGAAATATACAGATTAGATAACAAAATACAGAGTGAACACAAAGCAAATCAAATATAAAAAAAAAACAACAAACAGTGGAAATGGTGAGTGAGGCGTTATAGTTTTGTTCTCTCCATTATATTTGATCAAATTAGCTACAGTTAGCAAGCTAGCTACATCTAACTTAGCTTCAGGGAAAGCCCCTACATTCAGTTCTTAGTATGGTGCACACAGCATGCTGTGCAACATTTCCCCCTTTAACCAGCGCTTATGCTGCATTTGTGGTGCCTTGTAAGTGGTAAAGTTGTAATAACGTTATTTACCACTTTGGGATGTTCGACAAGTGACAAAAAAAAACAACAACAAAAAAACATGGTCGCCTCTACAAAAGAGTGTCTTTAGAGCACATAAAGCACATAAAAAACGACTTGAACTGCAATTTTACAGTTACAGGCCTGAGTGGATATTGGTTCTGTTCTACTATAGTGAACTTCAAACATTTATGCAAGACTATAGACTATAATTGCAGTACAACAAAAACAGTGCACAACAGCAAGTAGCGTTAGCAACAAGCTAGCCGGCTAAAATTAGTGATAACTCTAACGCTGATGACTGACTTCTCAAAACAGCTATTAGTATGGTTGTAGTGTCGTTGTAGACTTAACTGAGTACTGTGTCTGTACATTAACTGATCTAAAGCCAGCACTGCTATAAACTAATTTAAAAGTAGATAAGTGGTGCTTTACACTGTTTACAGTCTGCGTTAGCGATGTTGATTTTATGTCACTCTGTAAAAGGAGAAAGAACCGGTAGTTGAGAAGCCTACCCCGAGTTCACGAGGCGAAATTTCAAGTTGAGGCGGCGAATTACAAGTCGCCTCGAACGCAGCATCATGTTACGTGACTACGTATTGCTTATTAGAGCGCAAAACAGGCATGGTTACGCTGCCGTAACGGTCGAGGCGTATCTTTCACGGCAAACAGATTTGCTGCGTTTTATGTTGCCATACGTCGACGCTGATCTTTCAACGCCTCCGCAGTGGCTGACAGACAGAAGTGCTTAAGCTCCTTTTGCAATAAATCAATTCCAACCTCAGGCACAGGTGGTATGAAACCAGCAGCAGGTAATTATCCACTATACAAGGCAAATGCCACAGATATGTTATCTTAGCCACTTCACACGCATTGACGTAAATATGGGGCGTTTATACATTGTGGGAAAAATATATAGGCTAAAGCCAGCGCTGAAACTGCTTCAACAAGGATGCGACACACTTCCCAGGCCTGAGTGCTGGCTCGTTCAAGACTACATATCATTCAGCACTACACTAACATGTGTGTGTGTTCATCTGTACTGAATCTCCACGGTGTAGAGAGATGACACATGAACAGCAGATGCTTCAGTTTACATCATTCAGCTCAAATCCATTTTCAAACCAAAACCTTCAATGACATTATTATTATTATTATTATTATTATTATTATTATTATTTGGTTAATTTAAGAAAGAGTTAATTGAGTCAAAATGTATCTTCGCGGGAACGTATGTAAAGGTGATGGAGGGAAAATGAAAAAACGTGACCGTTTTTTAACTCGTAGAATCAAACAGTATTTTTATTTTTATTTTTTTCCTTCACAATAAACCAGAGTAGCAAAATTTGCTTGTGCATCAAATAAACCGGAATGAATAAATCGAGAATTAACGATGATTTTCTTTTACAGGTAAATATTACGAGTGGTGGTTTTCTGTGGCAGTTAAGGAGTGGTTTGAGAGGTGACAGTTACGTTTTCGAGTTTAATTCTCCTTCTCGTAACATCTAAATGACTTCGAGCTAGACTCAAACGTTCGAGCAATGACACTCAAACAAGTCCAATCATCAGCTAATATCCTACATCATGCGGCGGCACGCCGGCCGCTCTATACACGCTGCTTTGCATACAAGATGGGGCGTTTGCTGTCAGGCTTTGCTTCTACAATAAAAATACAAAACACATTCAAACGTGTCCACCCACACACACACACACACACCCAAATCTGACTTTGAACAAATCTGTTTCCTTCTCGACACACTTGAGAACACTGACAGATACCAGGCTGATTTGTGTATCACCGTCCAAACCAAACACACATTTGTATTGTCTTCACGAAAAAAAACACACAAAATAAAACACAAAAATTTGGTCAGCTTACAAATGTCACAGCCCAGGCGTACACACAAACACACACACACACACACACACACACACACACACACACATGCTTTTTGAGTCAAAACAAAAACACGTTTCTCTGCCTTGAATTCTGCTCCCAGCTGTTATTATAACCTTATTGCTAAGTGTAACATTTGGAGAAATATGCACTAGTCTCGAGGTGTACTGCAATCTTATGTAATGTTTTATCTTGTTAATATGCATATTGCATATAATGGATGCAATTAAACGCTGGCAGGAGTGAAACGCCCTGCAGAACTTTCTGTATCCTTAAAACGTACTGAATAAATGAATATCTTCCTAACACGATCTATCCTCCCAAATACAACTTTCACCTGTAATATTCTCCGACTGTTGTTTTTTTCCCCCCCACAAAGTCTTTACATTAAAAAAGTAAACTCACATTATTATCTTACACTATATCTAAACTATTTCACCGACAACAACTGCGAACATAAAGAATAAACAATATCCAGGTTTTCATTATATTTTGTTTGTGATATTTTGAACGAACGAATGAATGAATGAATGAATGGACGCGGCACTATACGGTTCCTTTCCTCTCCGTGACAATAGCGTTTAAATAAATAAACCGATGAACAAATAAATAAGCAAACACATTTTGCGAAATTAAAACAAGGCGAATAGATTTTGTCTTATTAAAAGAAGAGAAGCTGTCGAGGTCTGGACTGATTACGGCACACATGCTAACTTGTTTCCCCAAACGTTCCGCAACGTTCACTGTAACTATAAATGGATAAAAAGTATGTTGTCCTTTAACACGTTTGGGAGATTTACCGATTGCTGTGGCGTAAGAGGAATAAACCACCTTGACGCGAGCGCTGTTAGAGGAATCGACGATAATGGATTATTAACACAACATTATTACAATTAAAACTTCACTGTGTGAATGAATAAATAAACAGATAAATAAATAAATCAGAGAAAGGTATTACCGCACCATCTGCATCTCACAATATTTAGAGAATATTTAAGGTCTGAGTATTTACACCTCACAATGTTGTTGTTTTTTTTTTTTTTTTTTTTTTTTAAATTTTATTAAAGTGTGTGTAATAAAAACAAACAAACAAACAAATATGTCTAGAATGACAACTTACACCAAATCAACTGTCGAACTAGTGGAACAAGAATAATTTACTTCTGTAAACTTCGCCTGCACACACACACACACACACACACACACACACACAAGAGTCTTATAACAACGCTATTATCTTACAAACACTTCCCTCGTGCAGACACAAAAACCCGGCAGAGGAAGGAGAGCATGCCGGCTCAGAGCTGAGAGCAGAGCTCTGGAGGAAAGGTTCTCCACTGGAAACTAAACTGAAGGAGATGAAGGAAGGTGTGAAAGTACAGGGAGAAAGTGCAGTACTAACCTGCGGGGCCTGAAGGCGGCTGCTGGCCGTCCTCACCGAAGATCAGCCTGAAGTCCAGCTCCTCATTCCCGCTGCAGTCTGCACTACTCATCGGGTTTGACAGCTCGGCTTCTCTCGCGTCTATCCGCGCCGGCGCACTCCTCACTGTCACAACATTTACTACAGGAACAAGAAAACACCGCAACTTTCTCAATTCTGGACCAGACCGAGTGTCAAGTTTTTTGTTGTTGTTGTTTTTCCCAAAGCGCGCGCGCTCTTTCGCTCTTTCGCTCTCTCTCGCGCGCTCTCTCTCTCCTCTTCTCTCTCTCTCTCTCTCTCTGTCTGTCTCTCTAAGAGTGAATGTTCATGCAGAGTTCATGCAGCTGATCCCCTAAACAACTTTGCAGTGAGCCGAATATTTTCATCCGCTGTTTATCAACACAACCGTGAACGCTGCAGACTGTAATCTCTCTCTCTCTCTCTCTTTCTCTCTCTCTCGCTCCGTGTCTCACTCTATCCCAACTTTTACTAACAGCGCGTGACAGGGCAGTTCCAGCGGTGACGTCAGCAAAGTCGGCATACAACACAGGCGCACGCGCGCACACACACACACACGCACATGCAGATGCAGACGCCGCGCTTGCGCAAGGTGCTCATGGGTACTGAAGTTTGCTTCTCTGTGTTATAGCTGCTCACAGTCGCTGTAATGGTCAGACGAGGAAATAATAATAATAATAATAATAATAATAATAATAATAATAATAATAATAAAAACACAACAGCAACAAGCTAATGAATCAAAATGTGTTCTTAGCATAGGTAGTCCACCGGTTGCACAGAGGTGGAAGGAAACTGGAGAACCCGGAAGAAACCCAAACAGACATAGGGAGAACATGCATGATTCCAGACAGACACTAACCCGAGCTCAGGTTCAAACCGGAGAGCCTGGAGCTGCGAGGCAGCAGTGCTAGCCACTATGCCACAAGTATAGGTTTCTTTAAAATTTTAAATAAACGTTAACACCATGTCAGATTGTGTTCAAACTCGTAGTCCGGTTTTCAGCATGCTATGGCAGTGGTTCTCAAACTGGGGGCCACGGCCCCCTGGGGGCCCGCCAGATGACACCAGGCGGGGTGGCATTGAAATTCTAGAACATTATTGATTTTTTTAAATAAATTTGACCTGTATGTAAGTCAGGATTGTCAACCTTTAAACTATGATGTACATAAAAATGAGAAATATTAATCAACGAACTCAATTATACACAGCACACTAAGACACACACCAAACAGAGACATCCGCTGATATATTAGTGTACACTGTACAGTACTGTCAGCCACACGCTGATAAAACCTAAGACTATTTAAAATGGAAAACACAGAAGAGCCTAGTGTGAAAAAACGCAACTGCGAAAATTTGACAACTCCAGGGGGCCACAAAGGGATGCACTCTACACAACGGGGGGCCTCATGCTGAAAAAGTTTGAGAACCACTCAGCTATGGCAACATTTTTATTATTATTATTTTTAAGAACACAAATGCAGGACAGGCTACATGTACTATGCTCTCTGCTGATAAACAGGCTTAATAAAGTAATAAATTTGATTGACAGTGTCACTGCATAAAAGGAGAGATTAGAAGAGTTAAACGTAGGCTTTAGATTAGATTATTTTAATATAAAACCTTTTAACCTTTATAATGAATCAGTAACTGAGTAATCTGTGAAATGTAGTCTCTCTGAAATAAACGTGCCAAACTTTACTTTTACTTCTCTCTGGAATGGTACTATCAAACAGACATCTTTTATAGGTTTAGTCTGTATCTTTCACCTTTGAAAATAATTTAAAGTACATACAGTAATATCACTCTAAACGCTAATTAACACCGCATGCACTAGGTAAAATGTTATTAAAGGTATAAATGATGGTCTAAACCCAGCATACAGTTTGGTACCTTGATTTCTGACAGTGTGTTTTGGAATCATTTTTCAATAAATATGAGTTATACTGTGACGGTGAGACTGCCGGATTCTTTTCATGCAACACTTTTTCCATTCCAAATTTCCAGATTCAGTTATTCATCTATATTCAGTAACTACAGTGATACCAGCATGACCTGCTGAAGAGTGCTGGGAGTTGAAGGGGTTAACGATTGAGTAGCGGCCATAGATAATCGCACTCACTACTAGAAAATAATACGAATCTTAACTCCAATCCATTTACACAACTGAAGGTCTGGTGTAAACACTTTTTAAGCTCTGAGAACAGAATCTCACACCTACCTGAACCTGGAGGAGTGCTGGTAAGGCCAGCACAGAGAGCGGTATTCTGACGCAGTTATACAGACCTCGCTTAGGTTACACACACTGTGCAAAAAGCCACCCACACACTCACACACCTATACAAATTAAATTATACCAGCCAAATACCTCATTTATTGATACGACTCTCTGCATGATGGATGAAAGATGAAGCATGCATTTATAATGCAGTAACTGATAAGGACATGAGCTATAACACTTTTTTTTCTTCAGTCTGTCAGGGTACAGGTAATATTCGTGAAAAGATTTTTTTTTTTTTTAAGCATTTATCAAATAATAATTCTCTAGTTCAAAGAAAATAGAATTAAAAATCATTGCAGAAATAATTGGTTAAATATATGTAGGATGTGCATAATTATTTATACGTTCATTATTATTATTTTAAATGATAAATTCATTATTATTAGTTTTATTTCATACTACAGCATTATTGATTTCTCAATTATGATTATTGCAAAACATTTTCTATAACAGTAGCTCTGACATTTTTGCAGGCTGTACTTCAAATCACAAGTTAATATGATATATTACATATGATATAGTTTATATATTATAAATACAGTATATTTTAATGAGCTTGCACTCATATATTATCGCTTAACAGAGATGTATGATGGACCCTTGACATCATCAAAGTTTTATAATCAACAAATAAAAAATGCACTGTTGTTTACCAAATAAAAAATATATAATGATTGTTGATATGGTGTTGATAAGTTTTCTATACATTATTTAACATTTTTGGAAAGGAGACTCAGTGCTTTGGAACAAGTTTTCTGCCACGCTACAATTTCTAATTAACATGACAAGATGTGTTTTTTTCTCCCCTTCTGGCTATTCAAGAGACATAAAGAAGAGAGGATGGTGAAGTAATGACTGTTTATAGTTGCTGTAAGATAAGTGAAAACAGGAACTAATTTGTTTGATGGATGTTCTGCAACATTAAACGTAACTCTAAATGGATACAAATTATGATGTGTAGTTTATATAATAAATAAAAAGATATTTGGCAAATTTGTGGCATAAGAGGAAAAGCTAGTGATCATGTTTTCCTATAACAGCATTCCACATTGTGTTTTATTCCTTAAATCATATCATATTTTATCTAGTTGTATATTTTTATATGTTAATATATACTAATATCCTATAATTTCCAAGTTCATTGTATGAAAATGTTCTAATAATTTATGCAACAATATATATATATATATATATATATATATATATATATAAAATATTAAACACATTGGATTAAAATAAGAATACAAGAATTTGTTTTAAAGAATATGTTTATTTTCATTTTGTTTTTTAAAATAAAATAAAATAAAATAAAATAAAATCTTGAAAGTAGTACTACCAATTGTGATATGCGTACAATATATATGAAGGAGGAAACTTAGAATGTACCGATTTTTATCACAAATACAAGAAATCCTTGCATAGACCTCAATTTTCAGACATTTTATACTTCATTAAGGAATTTGAGGCTTTGGTTGCTCTTGTTGATGATGGTGGTGGTGGTTGAGGTGGTGGTAGCAGTTGGACTCACTTATAACCTGTGCCTTTTATATGTCCAACACTTGGTCACATGGTGTCTGTGATAGATTCAAAGTTATTTTATTTCTTAAATGTATACTGTGTCATTCAAGGTCAACACAGTGGTGATGCTGCATACTTAAGTAGAGAGCAGTTGAAGATAACGTTGCACGTACACCATGCTAATTCAGAAGTCTTGATGATGACATCCAGAGTAATTAGTTACACTATGAGTGTTTGTAAATAATGACATCAGCAAGCAAGCCATCACACACTATGGTTAACCCTAAAGCAACAATAGTAAATATTTGACTCTGGAAATATTATCAGAGTGGGAAAAAAAAAACACAGTGCAAGGTGTATCAGCATTTTCTTTACTTTTAAAACCAGACTAAAACGTGCAGAGCTGGCGCTTTCTTATCAGAGCTCCGCGACAGGGAATTTACAGACACGGTGAATGTTTTTGTTTGACGCATGTGGGCGTAAAAACGCAAAAGTTCACATATGCATGCGAAAACATCAATATCACATTTCCTGTGGTATTAATTTCCTCTGAGACAAGCTCACAACCCAACACATTGAACATTAAAACCTCATAGAGCACCTTTAATAGTACTGTGCTGTGTGGGTTGCTAGAAAGTGACAAGTCAGATGGACAGGATCGTTTCTGCACTTTTATCATCACCTCTTATACGTAACGTTAATTAACAGTGAGTTGCCTCTCATAGTCAGGAATTTGTACAGAATCCTGTCTGGAATTCCTCTTACTTTTCAAAATGGTGAATATTACTTATATTTCTAAACAGCACTGTAAATGTTCTCAGTGTTTTGCATTGCATGTGAGTTGTTCCTTCTTTCTTTTGTAATAATGTCATAATCTTAGGTTGAAAGAAATACAATATGTCATCACATCTTATTTCATCATACCGTATCTTGCTGGAAAGTTGCCCACTCACTTATGAAGACATACGCTTGCACACACACACACACACACACACACACACCGCCTACACAAGTTTGCAAAGTTTGAGGTGTTGGCATATGAAAATGACAGAATGCTTTGTGTGCTTAATTTACAATGCATACATAAGAATGCAAGATATGTTACAACCCTATGCATTGTTTATTTCTCTTTGAAAATAAAAGCTGACAATACAGTGATCTTTTTGGCTTTCCACAGTGAGACACAGTACGCATGCGATCTGCGCTGCCATTAGGGAATCCTGTCTGGAAAAATTTCTGTTTATCATGATCTCATTTGTAAATTATTGAGCTTAATCATTTAGAACTCAGAATACCTGCATGTCTTATCGGGTCTGATGACCTTTGAGGGAGCAGGATAAAGAACACGGTATCCGCAGGTTTGCGTGGGAGGCGTGATGTGGTTTGTGATATTGTGTTCTTGTAAAGAAAGTCAACAACACACACACACACACACACACAAAAAAAGCACTTTCTCCTCTTCTGCAGATCGAGGTCTGGAACTAGTGAACGATTTAGCTCGTCATTTCACTATTCATAACCTAGTGTTCTTATCGTTGCAGCCATTAGTGCACTTTATTGCATCTACTGCAGAGATAGCACTTTGTCCTTCTATTGTGAATACAATGGTCAATAGCATGTTGAAAAACAGAAGGTACAAAGCCTGGAGAATCACTTCAGATTATGCATATATGTAGCTACGTTTGTGAAACAGGACTACAAAAAAAGTGCAAACTGATTTAGAAGAGAAAATGTCTACTAAAACAGGTACAGAGAGATGTCACAAATGTCACATATCAGATGAATCTTACATCATCCGCCCTTTTCCACGCAATATGCAACAATTAAAATATGCAACAGGTGATTTTGTGTATAAAATAAGCCACAGAAAATGCACAACAAAAGACTGCCAAACTCTCCCAAACCATTCCAAAAATAACATAAAATGACATAATGTAACCCCCCCCCATTTATTATTCTTTTTTTCTAATATATTTTTTTTTACTTGAAGTGACTGAATGGTCTGGGTTGCTTTATACTGCCATCTAATGTCTATGTTTCAAATAGCAGCAGGATCATTAATAAATAAAGTCTAGTCATATTCGATAAAAAAGGCCTTGAAATGTCAGTTTTGATGATTTCACTTAGATAAAACAGTGAGCGGAGGCCCCCCCCCCCCCGTTTTATTTCCATAAATCACACTTCATATATACAACATAATGCACATATATATATTATGTTCCATTTGCTTTGAGTTTCTCATAAGAAGAAATCTCACACTGCACCCGATTACCTGTAAAGTTACTTTATTATTTTACTAGCAAAAGTATTGTCCTGTAGTTACTGTTATTAATATTTACAGCATTCATACAAGAACACTTGTTTAGCACATTGCGCTGTATTTTATAGCATGAAAACTATATTTTTGCATCACAACGCGTTGATAGCATAATTACTATTCTATTATATACTATTACTAATGTATTCTAAAAAAAAAAAGAAAAATATTTGTAAATATTAATGTAATTAATTCACTTCAGTAGCTGTTCCAAATAGCTAGCTAGCTAACTTGGCTAGCTAAGTATTATAATGTTAATAGTAGAGGCTAGTTGTTAGCAAGTTGTTTTCACCAGTTAGCTGTTGCCCCTGGTTACAGTCTAGGTGCAAGGTGTTACAAGAGTTGAACTGATTACCAGCTGGAGCATGCATTATCAGTTAGAGTTGGCTATAATTTGTATTTATTAATCATGTTTAAGTAGATACATTTAGACTAGTAGGCTTTTAGGTAGTTAACTAGAAGCTAGCAAGTCTCCTCCCAGGCCTCCTGTATAGCTTTACCACTGCTTTAAACTTATTGCACTTATCTTGGTTTGGTGATACTATTGAAACTAGGTATTTAGTCAAAAGTTAGGGGGAAATGGATTTCAGCACCCATAGTTTTGTTAATGTGATATTATAATATAGTCACGGTAGTCTACAATGTCCTTTGATGCAGTAGTCTGCCAGTATTGTAAAAGTATTCACACACTACTGAACTGAACTGTAAAACACATTATTCCAAATCTCATATTAAAAATTGGAATAATCCTGACGATGCCATATCCATCAGTGGCTAGGAATCCAACAAAGCATAACTGGTTTTGCTGTCTGGGTAAGAAGGACCCCTGTTGATCAAAGCAAGGTGTAACATATTTTTGAGTACCCTGTTCTGAGAACACAGCAGACCCAGGGTATCACACCTCTTGGCATGTTACACAGGCAAGAAGAATGAATCAATGGAATGAAATAAAAAAAATGACTGTTGTGGCAATCTGCTTGGGCTGTTTATGTCATCTGTTCATGATCTCCCTCACTTGTTCCATAACCCGCTGCCAATCATTACTATAGATGATTATGTCAAAGCATGTGCAAAGTGCGGACATAGAATGTGGTCCATTAGTCATTGGAATATAGTCAGCACCCTTATATATATATATATAAGAAAAATGCTTTTCTTTTACTTTCTTTTACTTTTGAAAATTCAACTTGCAATATGGCAAAATTTGGTCTATGGGGTGGTGACAGATGGTCTCCAAGTGAAATTGGAGTGGGATTAATGGCCACACAAAGTACCCAAGAGTGCATCCACTGACAAGACTGCACAGGCAGCACACTACTTTATTTGCTGGACCCCACCCACCACAAAATGAATGAAAACCAGATGAAAAATAGCACCACTTACTGCAGTCATATCGTCCTGCAGGGTGTGATCCTGCCCAGTGTGAGAGGCCTTATTGGTGGAGTCGTGGTCTAATGTTAAAGTAGGATGTTTGCTGTGAATAAATTAAAATCAAGGTTGTGGACAATTTCTCAGGGCAAATGGATATACATGTGTCACAGGTTGGTTTCCCCAGTATAAGAAACCGTTTATAAGCTAAATTCCAGCAGATATAATATAATAATAAAAGTGAAATGAAGCAAAATTGAAAAAGGATGTCTGTCACTCTTCTGTCCAACAGGGGGCAACCAAGAGCCAAAGAAACATACCAAAAAGCCTGTGGAAAGCTCTGCTCAAGGACACGTGAAACCCAGGCACATTTCACCAAAGATACAAATAACAAAAGCCAATTTTCACTGAATAACAAGATGTCATCAGTGGAGAATTCACTCCAGCCAGGTATCTGTGCCCTTCTGCAATACAATAACACTTCATGAATGAGTGCATAAGTAGGCCTATTGTAGAGAGATACTTCTGGGTTCTTCTTATAGCCTGGGTGAAGGTGGGAAATGAGGGGTCATAATCACACTGGGGAAATGAAAAGATAGTAATAGCTGCATGTGACATTGGCATGGATGGACTAAATAATAATAATGAAAAGCCCTATTTGTTGAATATAGGACACTTGACTATAAGGGAGGTATTTTATATGCTCATAGTAGAAGCATAAATCCTTCATGACCTGTGTATAAAAGGCACCATTCTAGGTTAGATAAGTATTAAAATATTCTTCTCTGTATTAAATATGTTATAGGAGCAACGAAAATATAGTAAACATGCTTTTCTGGCAAGTGCCTGATGACCTATTCTGAAATATCAGAAGTGAACGGAAATGAAGTATAATATAATATAAAAGTGAATAATAGAGAATCAAATCACTCGTATGACTTTATGACGGAATTACTAGCACTGTTGATGGCTGGAAAGCATCAGTAACCCTGTTAAAATACAGACATATCTATGTATCATTTCATGCTGTGTATGTGCGTGGGTTTGTGTGAGAGAAGGAGACCAAGAGTAATTAGCTGCAAAATTATCTCAGCTCCACACAGGAATACACATGCTTCACACACCCATAGAGTGCAGAAGCCAGAATTAATCAGGCAGCTCAAAGACCCAGTGTGCTCCTGCTGAGAACTAATGTAACATGGACACCACCGTGGGCATGACTAGAGCCTTGTAAAAGTGTATTAATTATATGTGTTTGGATCATGCTGAGTAAGCATAAATAATGTGTTCAAACAGAATATTGGATCTGTTTATAGTGATCCGAAATGCTTCAATTTTAAACTACTTTTTCCCATCATTCACTCTGATAGCATAAATCTAACCCTTTTACAGTACTTGCTTAGCTTAGCCATACACAGCAATTGTAGATATTGATATTATGCATGTAACACAATGTCATTAATTTACAAATTAAATATGAACCCTACTACTTTGTCCCTAACAACACTGGAAAACAGTGGAAAATAACCCAGAGGTACAAATGCCAGCACTGTTTGCATGGTGTGTGCTATTTCTACCACAGTTCCTCAACCTCAGCTACACCACTGGAGTTCATTTTCCCTCATTTTCTCCCCAATTTGGTAACCTGCTAATTCCCACCCCTTCCTATCATATTACAACTACCAACTGGGAGGGTGAGGGCTAACACGTGTTTTCTCTGAGATACATAAAGCCAGCTACCTCATCTTTTTCAAACTGCTGCTCATGCCATGTGAAAGGTTAGTGTTTAGAGGAAAGTGCTATCACAGATGCCTACGATTGGCTAGTGTTGCTGTGATTGATAGGACTGGAGTGTAAGAGGGAGTGCATGCCATCCCTCCACCCAGAGAGCTCTGGCATCAGATTTAAAAAAAAAAAAAAAAAGAAAAAGTAAAAAGCAAAGCATCAAATGTGTACCCCCTTTTTCATATCTGTATTTGTATCTGTTTAGAACACATTATTTGTTAATTTCATATAATGCATTTGGTCTTGTTTACATCCCTGATAGTTATTCTCAGGTGCCAGGCCCATAGTTAAGGATGCTGGAAATTGAATATAAATCGTCAAGCAAGAGAACAACAATTTTATTTTCAATTCCAGGTACAGCTGTGTTTTGTAATTGAAATGCCAGAATAAACTTCAAAAGGCATCAACAAAAATCAACAACTTTGTGTGAGGAATTAAAAATGGAACTGGATCTCGTGTGATTACAGAGAATGTGTGAGAGGACCATGTCTGAATAAAATCAAGCTATGATTCCAATCTATACCAGAGTCTGCCTTGACCTGTCTCACCTGCCCTCACTCACAATGTGTCACACCTGACTGTGTAATTATTGTTTGTGATGTCCTGGAGCCACATCAATCAATCAGAGAGCTAATACATACAGTACATGAGTCAGTTAGAGGATCTCTCTCTCTCTCTCTCTCTCGCTCTCTCTCTCTCACACACACACACACACACACACACACACACACACACACACACACACACACACACATACAAAGATTTGAGTCTGATTACAAGCTACACAATGATGTGGCCAGAAAAAAAACACAATGTAATATGAGCTGGGAAAAGTTGCCTTTCACTGATAATTAAAAGAAGAACACAGTTTTCACTAATGATCCACCTACAGCTAGAAAACAGAATAAAAGAATGGAACAAAGCCTTAACCCGAGGGCTGATGTTCAAATCACACACCCTTTGTGCATCTAACCCAATTTTATCATTACTATGTATTCAGTGACTCTGGGCCTGAATTGAAGAGGCCTATAAATAAATCTACTGGCAAATCTACTGGCATTTCCACACACTTAATGTGCGATAAGTAAGAGTGTAGGAAAAGCTTCCTATACCAACACCTTCCAAAGTGCTTAGTGAACTTAAAACACACTTTGCCAATTTAAATTTAAAAAATTGCCAATGTAAATTTAAAAAAATCATGTCTTTCTTTTTATCCATTTGTGAAAATATTCCAATTAACTGCAAGCTAGAGTTAACAGTCTTTGATAAAGCAGAGTTCCCCTCTAAATGAACAAATACACATGTAAACCGTAATGTAACAGTTAGCAAAAAACAAGTTAGCAAAAAGCTTTAAAAAAAACAGCCTTTCTTTTTTTTCTTGACATTAATAAGACAACCTGCCACAGCAAAGTGTTTGGAAGACAGAAGAAGGACAGAAGAATTTGTACTTTCCAGTTTCCTAGTAACATGATAACCTGTATTTGATCAACTTCAAGAGAGAGGAAACAAAGGCTTGCGAGGGAATGAAGTAATAAGTGAAAATGAATGATGACAAGAACTAACTTCTCCCTCAGACGTAACATTAATTATACAACACTAAGTTCCGGTCCACTAATTTGAATGGATGATTTCCAATAGTGCTTATACTTTGTATAACCGCACTGGGACATTTCACTGGGCCTGTGTGAAAATGTAACTGCATTCATAATGGGGTTCAGCTGAACTAGACGCAACCCGGCCTGATTACTGCAAACCCTGTTCAATCAAATCAACACTTAAATAGAACTTTTTCAACAGCATGGAGTTGGTTAAAAGGTCTTACCCAGTAACACACTATACCAAAATTTAAAGAAATTCCAGAAATGATGAGGAAGACGATGATTGAAATACATCAGTCTGGGAAGAGTTACAAAGCTATTTCAAAGGCTCTGGGACTCCAAAGAACAACAGTGAGAGCCGTTATCTCCAAATGGAAAAACTCAGCATAGTAGTGAACCTTCCCAGAAGTGGCTGACCTTCTAAAATTCCTCGAAGAGCACACAACGACTCATCCAGGAGCCAAGGACAACATCAAAGGACCTACAGGCCTCTCTTGTATCAATAAAGGTCACTGTTCATGACTCCACTATCAGAAAGACACTGGGAAAAATGGCATCCATGGAAGAGTGGCGAGGTGAAAACCACTGCTAACCCAGAAGAACATTAACTCTTGTCTGAATTTTGCCAAAACACACCTTGATGATCCTCAAACCTTTTGGGAGAATGTTCTGTGGACTGATGAGTCGAAAGTGGAACTGTTTGGAAGACAGGGGTCCCGTTACATCTGGTGTAAACCAAACACCGAATTCCACAAAAAGAACATCATACCTACGGTCAAGCATGGTGGTGGAAGTGTGATGGTGTGGGGATGCTTTGCAGCTTCAGGGCCTGGGCAACTTGCAATAATTGAGGGAAACATGAATTCTGCTCTCTACCAGAAATTCCTAAAGGAGAATGTCCGGTCTTCAGTCTGTAAGTTGAAACTTAAGCGCAACTGGACCATGCAGCAAAACAATGATCCAAAGCACATAGGAGTAAATCCACCTCTGAATGACTAAAAATAAGCTAAATTAAAGTTTTGGAGTGGCCTAGTCAAAGTCCTGACTTTAACCAATTGAGATTCTGTGGCAGGACCTTAAATGGGCTGTTCATGCTTGAAAACCTCCAGTGTGGCTGAACTAAAGCAGTTCTGCAGAGAAGAGTGGGCCAGAATTCCACCACAGCGCTGTGAAAGACTGATCTCCAGGTTTCGGAAGCGTCTGCTTGCAGTTATTGCTGCTAAAGGTGGCACAACCCGATTTTAAGGTTTTAAGTTTTATCATGGGTGATAGGTGTTGGATGACTTTTTCTTGCTTCAATAAAAAAAAAAAAAACTGTATTGTGTGTTTACCCATGCTGCCTTTGTTTTATGTTGTATTTCATTTGAAGATCTAAAACTATTTAATCCAAGATATACACAAAAAAAAGAATTAATCACTGCACTGTATAAATGAGCAGATTGTTTAATTAGCATGCATCTTGAATATCCTTTGCCTCTTTCACTGTTCTTTCACAGTTTGGTGATCTGCGATTGTGAAAATGTAGTTGAAGTTAGAGATTTTACAGTACCTAGTTTAGTTTAAACTGCTAACTAAAATAAAATAAAGCCTGAAATTATACAATAAACAGCAATGCAAAATGCATCTCTTTTAAATCTAATAGGATGTAATTTGGATGCCATGGCTATAAAAACAACAGGACTGATTCATATCCATGCTGTTTCATTTCCAGCCTGTGCTCTGTGCTTGACTTCTTTGAATTACTATCATTCAGTCTAACTGAATTCCACTTGCCTTAGAAAGAGCTCCAACTTGTTCTTTCTTCTGCAGTCACTATTGATTTCTCTGAAGGATAAACAAGAAAGACGACTCATTGTCGAAATTCATTATGCACTCTAAAGGCTTTACAAAAGAGGCTGCTTGTGCATTAGTGCAATCCATTAACGATAATGATGAAATGTTATTACTTCATGTCATCACGAATATTGGGTATTTTTCGGATAGAACAGCAATAGACTATGCTCGACTCTGAGCTTCAGGACAATTTGAATTGATAGTACTGTATGTGCTCTAGTGATCTCTTCGAAAGGAAAGTAATCGAGGAGAGGATAACGCTATCCCATTGAAGCATGAGACGAACAAGAGCAGCTCCAGTCTATCAACATTGTAGATATGTGAAAAAAGCGAGGACAAAAAGACAGGGAGTGGAGGAGAGACAATAAGAATAGAGACTGAGAGGACAGAGTAAAGGCCTATAGAAGCTAAACTCAAGTTAAGATTCACAAAAGCCTTTTGTGACTTCATTCCTGATTCTAATAATCTGAGGACTCCATAGACTACTGATAGACTTTGCTTTGATTGCAGTCACGCTCCACCATTTTTTGTATCACTAAAAAGCTTTATCACAGATATCACCAGTACTTCTAACTGATTACTTTTCAGTTAGAAGAAATCCATTTTTCCCAAATGGTGCCCTAATTCCTATGGTCCTCCTCAAAGTCTACATTAGTGTGACACTGAGAAAGTACAAACACTATAATGACACTGACAAAGTGAGCCGGTCCTTGAAGGTGCATGGCTTTAAATACCAAGCATTTTGTACACATGGACACACCTTGTAGCTGAGCACATTATTCACTCAGATGCTTGTGCTGATACGCTGACAGGACCTTTTACCATTTTCTTTTTAAAGACAACTGAAGTTCAGATTAAGATGTAAAGATTAAAGATTAAAGATGTATTGTGGCAAAATCAGCTCTATATCAAATCATAGGCAACAGGTGAAATTAGGTAATCAATCGTAGTCGGATTAATTAACTATTAAGTGTTTTTAAAAAAAATATATATTTCTAATACTCCTAAGGTTTTCTATAATTATATATGTGTATTATGTTTCATTTATCCTGGATGTTGGCCGTAATAGAGTGCTGCAGCGATGATGTATTTTTGTAGGCCAACTCGGAAGTTAGCATCACCCCGGTTCCCTTGGCCAAAAATCCATTAGGATTTTTCCATTGGCTTTTAGATTATTGCAGAAAATAAGCTCCATGACCAACAAAAGTTTATGATTTTTACACGTTTTGTTCATCAATATAATCTTCACAAAGGAGCACAACTTTTATGAATTTTGAAGCCTAAATACAAAAAAGTTAATGTTAGGTTGTAAACGAGCTACACCATGGTCGCGTGACTTCAGCGGCACCACCACAAATCTCTATAGTGCTACAATTTGAAAAAAAAAAACAAAAACGGCAATTGGAAAATACTATAAACTAATAAATCTACAAGTTGGAAGGTTTGAGATGGAATAGTTTGAAAGCGCGAGAGTATAAACACAATGAGGCTGTCGTAGATGAGTTTTCCTGTTTGATGTGATGACGTTTAATGTCCCCGACAACCTCTGTAGTGCCATTTATCCGCTTGTTAACAACCGCCTCTTTCAAGTCACGTAAACCGCCTTTTTCAAGTCACGTTAAAAAATCATGGGGTATTACTGAGGTATTATCCAATTACGTAGAAGAAAACGTTCTTATCCTAGGTAAGCTGCTGATTTTGTGTAAATTTACATTTACAAAGTCTCCTTAGTCACAAATGTGAATTGCAGATGATAGGCTTCAAATTGGATCATTAGCATGAGTTATTGCAATTCTATGTACAGATTATGTATTTATTTTTACTGCACACACATTTAATAATCATTTTGTGAAACTCAGCTGTTTAATATTACAGACTGGAAAGAAAGCAATCCAAAAGAAATCCATAAATAAGCACAAATAAGATTAGACATTAAAAATAATCCCATTATTCAAAACGTTCTTGAATATGGTGGACGTTTTTAGTTCAGTTTGGCCTACGAAAATATTTACACACAACTTTACTGAAAAATTGAGAAAAAAGGACCAGTGATTTCAGTGTCCTGTTATTTACATTTGACATAAAATTCAGAGCAGAAAATTCCAGTTACTTACATTGAGGAACTGACAATAATAATGATTCTGTGATGTTGTTATATCACAATATCTATATCATATAAATATCGACAGCACTGTGCAAACGTCTTAGACACCCTATTTGTTTAGTACAAACTTTGTTATAGATTTTTTATTTTATGACTTCTACATAGCACGTTCGCCTCACACCTCCAGGGTCGGGGGTTCGATTCACACCGTGGCCCTGTGTGTGCGGAGTTTGCATGTTCTCCGTGTGCTGCGGGGGTTTCCGCCGGGTACTCCGGTTTCCTCCCCCAGTCCAGGGACATGCATGGTAGGCTGATTGGCATGTCCAAAGTGTCCGTAGTGTATGAATGGGTGTGTGAGTGTGTATGTGATTGTGCCCTGTGATGGATTGGCACCCTGTCCAGGGTGTACCCTGCCTCGTGCCCGATGCTCCCTGGGATAGGCTCCAGGTTTCCCCGTGACCCTGAAAAGGATAAAGCGGTATAGAAGATGGATGGATGAACTTCTACATTATGGAATCGGTACGAAAACATTTTAGATTTCCAAACATTAGTTTTCCAGTACAAAATGAAATGTTACTGAAAACTGTTTGTGTGTCTGTAAAGAAAGCAGCATATTACATAAGAGACCACTTTTCAGACAGAAAACATAATGAAGGCTGCTCTGGTTTTGCTGCAAAAATAAGAAGCGAGTGCAACAGTCAAAGTCTCCAGAAGAACTGTTGCTGGTTCTGCAAGTTGCTCAATAAAATTTACAGCTAATTTCCCTATAAAACGGCACGAACTGTACCCGAGACTACTAATGATTTTTTTTAAGCAAAGCGTCATCACACCAA
Source organism: Ictalurus furcatus (assembly GCF_023375685.1). NCBI lineage: Eukaryota > Metazoa > Chordata > Actinopteri > Siluriformes > Ictaluridae > Ictalurus > Ictalurus furcatus. The sequence continues at coordinate 14,156,905 of NC_071281.1, forward strand.
ATATTGACTTTGTTTTATTTAATACCGTTTATTGCTCTTTATATTATGTTTGAATTGTAGAAACCTTTAATTTCATTACCTTTGAAGGCATCGTTACTCTAGTTCAATTACACGGCTAAGCAGGCAAGTTAATTTACAAAACGCCTAGATACTTCACAATGTCTTTACTTGTTTTAGGGGTCTTGTAATTTGCACCCTCCCTTTTAAGTACTCATTTTGATGGGTGGAACCTTCAAAATGAGTGACGCGAGTAGTGCATAGTCATTATCACTTCAGACATATGGTGTGGAGAACAGTTTTTCTCAGTACTTAGTGGAAGAATTTTTCATTACTGAAACACAACCTCAGATTTTCTCAGATTTTCATGGCTTTGTACAGCTGGCATGGGTCCTCTTCTTGTGAAAACCTTAAGAAGAAGTTGCTGAGACAAAATGGGTATCCAGATTTAATAAGAAAGGCTTTGCAGTGACTCATGTACAAAAAGCCACTAAATTTGATTTATAAACCATCTGCTTTAGAGGGAAAAATAATGGGAAACAATAACACTGTTTCATCTGTTTCCAGCCATTATGCAAATAAACATCACTTCGCTAAACAGAATCGGATTGATTCTCAAGAGGACTGACTCCAGCACAAAAAAAATAAAAAAATAAAAGCAGCATTGGCAGAGCAAAATTCACAAAATAACATTGGTACACTTGCATGTACAATCTAATGTGATATAGATACACAGGAATGACAGAAATCATTAAAGATCTGCCATACCTACAATATGTGAAATGTGGTTGTAGGAAAGTGTTTAGCTGATTAACTGATATGGACAGTGACATAGTATTGCAAGCTACTATATTTTGGTGCGTGCAGGACTCATGCTCAAATGAATACACTAAGCATCTTTTGTCAGATTTATTGACATGTCTGTTCATTCACTTGAAATTCAATCCCACTGCTACCTCTGCATCTATTATGGGGAAAAGCAGAGAGCGTGTGTGTGTGTGTGTGTGTGTGTGTGTGTGTGTGTGTGTGTGTTAAAATAGAGCTTTTTGGCAGTAAATATCAGAGGTGGTTTTGGCGCACACAGAGAGGTAGCCGTATGGAAAAGTACCTCATGCCCATGGGTAAATATGGTGGTGACTTTTTAATGTTTTGGGTCTGTTTTTCTGCCAGAGGACCTGGACATTTTGTTAGGATACATGGCATCATGAACTCTATCAAATATCAACAGATATTAAATGAAAACCTGAGTGCCTCTGCCAGAAAGCTTAAAATGGGCCGTGGTTGGATCTTCCAGCAGGACAATGATCCAAAACATCAAAATCAACACAAAAATGGTTTACTGACCACAAAATCAAGGTCCTGCCATGACCATCCCAGTCCCCTGACCTGAAACCCATAGAAAACCTGTGGGGTGAACTGAAGAGGAGAGTCCACCAGCGTGGACCTCAAAATTTGAAGGACCTGGAGAGATTCTGTATGGAGGAACGGTCTCAGATCCCTCACCATGTATCCTCCAAGCTCATCAGACGTTATAGGAGAAGACTCAGAGCTGTTATCTTGACAAACGGAGACAGCACAAAGTATTGACTAAAAGGGTGCCAATAATTGTTACACACCTAGATTTAACAAAGATATACTTTTGTATTTTGTTTGCAATTGTTTGAGATCCATGAGAGCAGCGTATTTTTGTGAATTTTTATTAGCAAAAGATCAAAAGTTTCAACAAAAAGGCAAATTTTCACAGCCTTCTTTGCTCATATTTACCAAGGGTGCCAATATTAGTGGAGCGCGCTGTACATAGAAAGCAGGAGGAAAGTGGAACTTTGTCCATATTTTAAACAAAATACATTTATTCACGGATCTTTGTTGGTTTAATTGCTCCCTATTGTAACACTGCCAGATGCTGAGCTACAAGTAGACTCTGTCACACTGACAGGACTGATGAACTACACAATATGCAGTGGAAAATATATCTATTGCACTTCACTAAAGTGAGTCATAGTTCCCTCTTGGCTTAAAGAATTTGTAAAAAAAAAAAAAAAAAAAAAAAAATGCAATTATACAAAAGTAACATCAGACATTCCTCTCTGCTCTAAGCTAATTCAGTTCAAATCAATTGCTTCACTTCACAGTCACCTCCCACCAGCTAGGCATTAGGCATGCATGCATGGTGATGAAGGGCTTAAATATAATTTTTAATAAGGCTCAGAAATTGCATTTTAATTTTATCTGCTAGAGATTGTGTCCAATGGAGAACAATTAGCATTTAATTTCATTATCCTTTAGCAATAAAACCACATTCTTAAACTGATATAATCAACTCATCTATTTAGCCTGGCTTTCCAATATTGAAGCTACTATCTAATTCCACACAGTGCTTCTACAGCACATTATTATCAAAATGGTATTTACAGTGCAAGCATTAGATAACTAACTTGTAATTGTTTTAATGCAGACCATTCAGCTTTGGCTCAAGAGAACCGATGTACATTCACTTTAATAGGAACACCTGTACCCATGCTCCATCCATCCATTTTCTATACAGCTCATCCTACTGGGTTGCGGCGAACCTGGAGCCAATCCCAGGGAGCATCGGGGACAAGGCAGGGTACCAATCCATTCCATTACCCATGCTCATTCATGCAATTATCCAGTCATTGCAGTGCAGTGGGATGCCTAAAATCATGGAAATACAAGGCAAGAGCTTCAGTTAAAGTTAACATCAAACATAAGAATGGGGAGAAATGTAATTTCTGTGACTTTGACCCTGGCATGGTTGTTGGTGCCAGACATATTTTTTTAAACTGATAATCTCCTGGTTATGGTATGGCATGGAAACTCAAACAATACTTTACAACCATGGTGAAGAGAAACGCGTCCCATATAAAACATTCGAACGTGTCACACACTGAAGACCACATACGGTTCCAATTCTGTTACAGGCTCACCAAAATGGTTGAACTGTCCAGTTTCACTTAGCCTATGCCCAGTGTATGTCCAATTTATTTAGTGATTTTAAGCTGAACCATGAAGAAATCTAACTGGATTATTGAACTTGCTTAATTAAGGCCTAAATAAGCAAATAACCAAGCTTATAAAATAACTATTAAATAAGTGCCAACACGAATAATATTAGAATGTGGTGTTACAATTAAAATAGCCTCAAGAAGAGTGACTTTCATTTAACCATGTAGGAGGACAAGCAGAAAAAAAATGGAAGCAATGGATGTTTTCGGATTAACGAGACAATCACACCCGCCATAACAAGCTAAGCTCACACCAATGCATGAACCCTCATTAGTGTGCCGAGGAAAGAGGTTGAGAGTGACCAGAGTGAATTTATATATTGACATGAACAGTGGATGTTATAAAGACACAGACTGTCAAATGCTGTCAAATGGCATGTGAAGGGGCATTGAAAGACTTGCAAAGTTTGCCAGACTCTGATGGAAAACATCTTGTAGCATCTCTGCAACTCTTTCAACTTCTGGTGTCCAAGGTGGTGTCCAATTAGTTATGACCTCCCAATGTGTGGATGACCCACAGAAAAAACTGTGGTCCTATGTTTAGTACATAAGTGAGTGGCGAGTTTAGTGAGGAGAGGAATAGTTTTATACCTGTTTCCCTGGTATTACAATTTTAGAGTATTGACTAAATTCCTTCTAGATTTTACTCTGTTTTTTTGCATCTTCTTCAATCACATGCAGCATGGTAGAAAGTCTTGATAACTGCTACAGGGAAAATATTACCTTTAATTCAAAGTAAATTCGCATTTTTAAGTTGAATAATACTTTCTAGAAGTAATCGCTGAAGTACTATGACTCATAACTTCATTCTTCATTCTGGAGCCTATCCCAGGGAGCTCGGGGCACAAGACAGGGGCCACCCTGGACAGGGTGCCAACCCATCGCCGGGCACAATCACACACATTGACACACTATGGACAATTTGGAAATGCCAATCAGCCTACAATGCATGTCTTTGGACTGGGGGAGGAATCTGGAGTACCCAAAGGAAACCCCTAACCACGGGGAGAACACGCAAGCTCTGCGCACACAGGCCGGAGGCAAGATTCGAGCCCCCATCCCTGGAGGTGCGAGGCAAACGTGCTAACCACTAAGCCACTGTGATCTCCCCCGAAGACATGTCGTATTTTTATCCATTTATAGTTACGTATGAAGTTAGTTTCTGTCATGCTACAACAGCCATAAACAGTTCTTCCGTCACCAACCTCTCTGTTTTTTCTCTCTTGAAGCTAATAATAAAAAAATGCAGCTTGTTGATTTACAGAGAAACCGAAAAACACAAAGAATTCTGTCCTGAAGACTTTGCGGGAAACCTTACTGACTGTTACCAAGCTCTGACACTAGAGACTTCGTACATAAAATGTTAAATACACATTTTCTTAAAGAAAGCGTCATTGTATAAACGATTATACATTTTCATTCTTAAATAACATTTTTTTAACGCGTTCATTCCTAGCCTTAGATGATGTGGCGCATCTACCATACAAGTGTCTGAAGTTGTTACTATAGAAACAAAAACTTATTAGAATGAGTGCATTAGTAATGGGATTTGAATTTCAACTGGGACTCTTGTCTGTGCTGCTGTTATAGAAACTTAATCAACACCTTCTCACCAATGAGAATTCAAACATGCTGTGCTCTGACAAGCACATCCCTCCTTTTATGACTGCAATGTGTCTGGATCAGCCATAAGGGTGAGCTTGCAAAGAACCTGGAACTAAGGTGCGAACACACACTGTGCCTAACATAAAAGCCTGCTTGGTCATCGAGATAGATCAATAAAGGCATTTTGGACAGGTGTCAGTGAGTGTGTAGGGGTGACTGATTAAGCGATGAAGAGATCTGGCAAATGTTTTTTTTTTTTTTTTTTTCCCCCAGCATTTGAAATGAAGCTTTTATGTAGTAATCCAGCAGGCAAGATTTCTAAGAAACACACACAGGCACTGAGTATCTAAAGTGAAACCACAGCTCTGAACCCATAGGAGAGATGAAAACACTAAAAGCATAATTGTCTACATAAGTATTAGGTGTGTTGTGTCCATTAAATAGCTACAGACATTAGCTTATAGAGACCTGTTACAGCTTAATACTGTAGGTCTCTAGGGCTTAAAAAGAAACACCGGTTTAAGGGCACCACGGCATCACCTTAGCCCTCACTCACACTGCCTTTCTATATTTTCAAATCAATTTGTTGTAAGGGCTTGCTGCTTTCAGGTTTTTTTTCCACAGAGTTTTAACTTCTATTTTGGCGCTTGTGGGCAAAAAGAACATTACTCTACAAACCCTAAAATGTTTTCATGTTTCTACAAAAGGTTTTTTACAATGCAGGCTGCAAGTAACTGGGTCATAGCTCAGATTCAGTTGTTTTTGCTTGGTGCTTGAACAAATTTAATGTCGTAAGCTGTGATTGTTCATTCAAGCGGGAAGTATGGCCATCAGGAATTGCAACTCGATTTACACGCAGTTGGCTTGTTTTAGGGGATTTGTTTCTTGACTAGCCATGTGTGTTATTGCATCCTTCCTGCAGAAAAGAGCCTCTACATCTTTAAATAAGGACCAAAGATCTGTCAGTGCCACGAAAGCAAAATTGATCAAAAACTATTTAGTATGTCATTTTATGAAGCAAAAATATGCTGGTGAGCTTAAAATGAGCATTCCTGTGGATGCCTGAATCATACATTCATTCCTTCTAGGGATTTAATGCAATGGTGTTATCATTGATTTAGTGGTTGATTCATTCATCTTCAGTAACCACTTTATCCTGGTGAGGGTTGCGGTGGATCCAGGGTCCATCCCAGGAACTCTGGGAGCAAGGTGAGAATACGTCATGCATCCTGCAAACATGGGGTACACATAGGGCTGGACGTTATGACAAAAATATCATATCACGATACTTAAGGACATTTCTGTGATACAATGTGTATCACGATATATAATTTAGCTAACAAACTGTCCGCAAAACAGTAGTAAAATAAACTAAAAACTGTTAAAATGTCTTTGATGGTACTTTTCTTTAATGCCTACAAAGACAAATCAGCATCCATTCAGGGCATGTTTACCACTGTGTTGCATCACCTCTTCTTTTAACAACACTCCGTAAGTGTTTTGGAACTGAAGAGACCAATTTCTGTAGTTTTGAAAGCAAAATGTTTTCCCATTTTTGCTTGATATAGGATTTTTGTTTCTCAGCGCTTTGCGGCCTGCTTTGTCGTATGTTTTGTTTCATAACAGACCAAAAGTTTTCAGTGGGTGACAGGTCTGGACTGCAGGCAGGCCAGTTTAGCACCCAGACTCTTACTACAGATCTGTGCTGTTCCATCCATTCTACTGATCCATCCATAATATGTGCAGAATATGTCTTGCTGAAATAAGCAAAGCGTTCCCTGAAAAAGATGTCGTCTGGATGGCAGCACATGTTGCTCCAAAACCTGTATAGTGTATATCGTTCCACATTAATGGTGCCTTCACAGATGTGCAACCAATATTACCCATGCCATGTGCACTAATGCACCTCCATTCCATCACGGATGCTGGCTTTTGAACTCCAGCTGATAACAAGCTGGATGGTCCCTCTCCAGTGTAGTCCATGATTTCCAAAAATATTTTGAATTATAAATAGCCAGACCACAGGACAGTTTTCCACTTTGGCTCAGTCCATCTTAACTGAGCTCGGGCCAAGAGAAGTCGGCTGCTTTCTGGATCTTTCTGGAGAGACGAATTGATTTCACGGACCCGAGGTTTTCGGAAGTGTTCCTGAGCCCATGCAGTGATTTCCACTACGGAATCGTGTCCGTTTTTAATGCAGTGCCGCCTGTTGGCCCGAAGATCCCAGCCATTCAGTATTGGTTTTTGGCCTTGTCCCTTGCTTACAGAGCTTTCTCCAGATTTTCGGAATCTTTTAATGATATTATGTACCGCAGATGCTGAAATACCCAAATTTTTTGCAATTATACGTTGAGAAATGTTATGCTTAAATTGTTGAACTATTTGCCCTGGCAGTCTTTCACAGAGGAAATCCGCTCCCCTCTTTACGTCTAAGAGACTCAGATTCCCTGGGATGCTGTTTTTATACCCAGTCATGTTACTGACCTGTTGCCAAGTAACCTAATTAGTTGTGCGATGTTCACCATGTTTTTTTAAGCATTAGTTGCCCCTGTCCCAACTTTATTTAAACGTGTTGCTGGCATCAAATAAAAAAAAAAGCAATAACATTTCTCGGTTTCAATATTTAATATGTTGTCATTGTTCTATTTTTTTCTCTTACATTTAATTAAATATAGGGTTTAAATGCTTTGCAAATCATTGCATTCCATTTATATTTACATTTAACACAGTCTCCCAAGTTTTTTTTTTTTTTTTTTTTTTAAATTGGGGTTGTAACAATTTCAACTAAACTCAAAAGTAAGACTTCTTGAATGAAGTCTTTTACAATACAATATTTTATGTAGGCTGGCTATGTGGTGTGTTAACTTGACAAAAACCTGTCTGCTGTATATAATAAGAATTAGCCAGCCAAGAGGAATTAACCATTTAAAAAATCCTGTTTTTGTTCAGTTTTGTACAAAAGTAAAAAAGTAAAAAAGTAAAAACGCGTTAGAATGTCATATGTATTATGTGTGGAGGGCTGTGTATGAAAAGGGCTGACATTTTATACTCCATAGTCATCATTTCCTCTCAAATTGAATGTATTAGAGCACTGAGTCTAACCAACAAAATTTGTCAATCTCTGGTTACTTACACATTATACTGTAATGGATCATAATATTTTGCTAGCAGCAGCAAAAAAGGACAAAATGCATCAAAATGTGTTTTCAGCAGACCAGCAAAAAAAAAAAAAAAAAAAAAAATATGGGGGGAAAAAAAAATCACATGGGAGATATGGAGCTTGTCCATTAGATATGGAGCTGGTCCATTAGATATGGAGCTGCTCCATTAGCTCTCTCACAGGCATGTCTGAAGTCATCTCTGTTTGAAGGGAACACCTAAGGGCACATCCCATAAGAGAATTTCTTTGCTTAAATGTTTCTCTTTCATATTTATCAACACAAATGTTTCTCCTAAAGTTCCTTAGAATGACAAATAGAATGAGACAAGAAGGAGACATGATTTTTCTGAGTCGAAACAGTAGAAAAGTAGCCACACTTGGCATCAGAAATATTTAAACAAACAAATCTCCTGATCACAAGATGTAAATGCCTTACAATAACACACTGGAAATGATCAAAGTGCACCTATTATGCTATATAAACGTGCCTAATTTTGTTTTAGAGGACTCTTACAATAGGTTTGCATGCATCCAAGGTTGAGAAACATTTTTAATTTTCTCATAATTTACGTTGCAGCATCACCGCTTTTTCTCAGTGTCACAAACAACTCGCTCAAGGATCCATTCATTCTAAACTCCTCCTTTCAGAGAGCATACTCTGCTCTGACTGGTCAGATGTCCCAGTCTGTTGTGATTGGTTTACCTCTTACGGTGCATGTCAGAAAGGAAACGCCCATTACCGCATCTAAATTTCAGCTCAGTAATAACATTATCGGTTTTACCATCGCAAGCATGATGAGAACAAGACATTTCTCAGAGATAAGTTAATATGTAGTTTGGCAGTAACGCGAGTTTGCTGGTTAGCAGAGGCATATAGCTAACGGGCTAACAGCAACTGGCTGTACACATATAGAACATAAAAACTACACATCTGGAAAATAGATACATAGAAAATATATACATAAATAATTAACATACTTACAGGTTGTGATGCAGAGGCGCAAGATGGTCCAAATAAAGTGATTACGGCTAATTAAAGGCTAATAAGTAAAACTCACAGACTCCCACGGTTAGCAAGTGACATTGGCTTACCTGTACTTCAGTGCAAGTATTGCATCATCCACAGCATATGTTGCATCAGAATCAAAATGGCAGAACCTCATGTTAAGAGTGGACTGTTTGTCCTTGGTTCCTGAATTTCTAACCCTTTTGGTGATTCCTGAGTGGTTTCTATGAGTGTGCGTCAATGACAAGGTGTGAGTGCACTAGTCATCATCACAAACGTCAACTTAAAACTAGTACCTGTTTGATAATTTAAGCAGGGTTAGGTTCATTAGCATGCTAAGTTGTTACTGACTACTGTTTAAATACATCATTTGTACAATATTTCTTTAGTTCTAAGTAACTATTTATGCTAATGTGATAATGTAAGTATTACAATTGATAACTTAGAGAATTGTTGTAATGTTCTACAATGAAGAAGTGATCCTAATTATCTAGCCTTCTGTATTATTGCCCTATTTAGTGACGTCGTACCACACTTCTGTTTAGTAATTATTCCTTTATTGTATTTCTTATTTAGAACCACACATCCAAGTTAAAATACACATTACTCAGATACTCCCACCTACTTTCTACTGAAACCCTTATCTGTAAAGATCTGTATGCAGTAGGATGATGAGTGCCATTCGTAGCTAAGCCGAAGTAAATAGCTTTCACCTTGATACTGTCTTCCTGAGTCTTGATCTTGATACTGTCTTCCTGAGACTGATCATCCTATAGTGAATACAATGAACTGCGTGCAGACAAAAGATTACCAATCCTATCTCTTCCCAATATCTCCTCTGGTATCCATTCCACACTGTTGCACATCAAGGATGTGCAGAGAGTTCCTCAGTGGCAGGGGCTCAAATGTCAAAAAGGGGTATGAGTACGGTACTTACCAACACATTCCCTCTCAATCAATCTACCGGCGATAAGCATATAAAACGCTGCTAATATTACGAAAAGGTTAACAGAAGAGCTAGTGGTCTCAGCACACCTGTCTGCCTGTTGAAGCAAGACGCATCGCGATTGCGTCACGACAACGAGACTATCTGACGGCAGATTCGGGTCGGACAAACAAATAGGAAAATTCTCCGACTTTCTTGTGATTAATTTGCTACTGTTTTGTGCACGCTCTCATACTAATTTGAATTCAAAATGCTTTTCACATAATAGAATTGTTTATTAATTCATATTGAGAGGGGCACTTTTAAATAATTTAGAAAAAGGGCAGGGGCTCGAGCCCTCAGAGCCCCCCTTCCTTTCGGCACGTCCCTGTTGCACATACTGTCTGACTTCATTACTGGAAGGTTGAGATTTGTTCTAAGCATGCATGCCAATTAAAACCAATGAAATGCAAAGAGAAGAGAAGAGAAGAGGAGGGAAGAAGAGAGGAGGAGAGAAGAAAAGAGAAGAACTTAGCGTATGCCCATGAGATTCAGTGCATCTGAATATTTATGCAGTAGGCTGAATATTTATGAAGTGTATTCGGCGCTTTCAGAAGCCCTTGAATCGAATCTACACTAGATACCACATCTGCTGTGGAGTGATTACTGTAAAGTCAGAAGGAGACAGATAATAATTTTTGACATTCATTAAGGTCACAAACACATGCTTCAACATGTACACACACACACACACACACACACACACAAATACTGCAAAAGTGTGAAAAGCTTGTTTCGAGATAATCTTGAATTGAGGCCATACACTATATTTTTGTAGTCTGCCACAGCTTATCGTTTGTTTGTATGTATGCACGGTGTGTGTGTGTGTGTGCGTGTGAGAGAGAAACCTTGGCAAGTCAAATAGCCTCTTCATACTTGGGCAAAGTACTTATTTCAATGTCATTCTTTTGTTGCCATATGCCAGGTGAGATTTGAGACTCGCAAATAAATATTATCTTCTCTGATTTGTGTTGTCCAAGTTACAATAAAATCTTTTGACAGTATTTCTTATGGCAACCTGATTACAAGTTACAGCTAAATTGTTTGACGTTAAATTTGAAACATGGCAGCAGGTTCACTAATCACTGAGCAAAATGATTAATCACGGCGCAAAGAATATTATCATAGAAAATGTCTGTAAAATAAGGATTTCTATGCTCAACCTAAAACTGGGCTGGTGTCTACAAGGCTGTGAATTCAAATCTACAATCAGCCAGAGAGCCACTGTTCAGTGATCACAGAGCAAGGCCATTAATGCTCAGCTGCTCAGCTACTCTATATACTTGATTGCATGCTGCCTATGGAGAGCAAGTGGGGCAGCATGTAGTGTAGGTGACTTGCATATTTAAGGTTCTCGTGACATATTTACAGTTACTCTGTCTGCAGAGGTTGGCATGCTTTCGGTTGTCCATAATTGAAACAAATTGAATCAAATCCAAAATAGCCAAGCTTTGTAAAAAGATGAACTTAACAGGACATAGAGTTACAAAATGTTTTGGTAAGTGCGTTAGGGTTGTTTGGGGACCATCCACGGTAATCTTTAGGGTATCCGCGTGAGACCTCTCACAGAAACCTCACAGCAGTCTTTAGGCTATCCAAGTGGTGCCATCCTCAGCAGCAGCAGTGAGTGATCCTCAAGTGAATGAAGTTTCAAGCAAACGTAGAGTATTAGGATGAAACCAGCATGTCTGGAGGGCAGAGGGCAGAGGGAGTGAGGATCAGGCAACATCAGTCAGAGAGAGAGAGAGAGAGAACAAATGGTTAGGTATATTCTTGTCCTATACTGGTTTAAAAGGTTGTACATTGTGTTAAGAGTGCAAGCAGGGACTCCAGGTGTTCTGGCATAGACAGTGTGACTAAAAGGTACAGTCTGAAGGTACAGTATGAGTTTACCTACTGGGGCGGCTGTGGCTCAGGTGGTAGAGCGGGTTGTCCACTAATCATAGGGTTGGAGGTTCGATTCCCGGCCCACATGTCTCCACATGCTGAACTGTCCTTGGGCAAGACACTGAACCCAAAGTTGCTCCCGATGGCAAGTTAGCACCTTGTATGGCAGCTCTGCTACCATTGGTTTGTGAGTGTGTGAGTGTGTGTGTGCGTGTGGATGGGAGAATGAGACACAGTGTGAAGTGCTTTGGAAAAAAGCACTATATAAGTGCAGACTAGACCATAAAGCATCTAGGGACATAAAGCATCCTTCCCACGAATTCCCCACAGATCTACCATTTGCCTAAGACAAAAGCTACTTCACAAAAAACCTTGACTAAATAAATAGGTTTTTAAACCAAGACTTAATGATTGTGTCAGAGTCCAGGACCTTAACTGGAAGGTTGTTCTATAGCTTGGGGGGTGCTTTGAGGAAAACTGGTTATGCAAGTATGTTTCAGAATTGTCTCACTGTTTAACAAATTTTTAATTGGCCTGTCCATTGCTAATCTGTATTTGATTACTAGCTAACGTTGGATTAAACAAGAGCCAATCGACTGCTGGATGTAGTGCTGATGGATACTTACTTGGCTATTGGAGTTGGCGTTGGAAGATATGGAGGAGTTTACAAGTTGTACTTCTGATATTTTACCACTCATTAAAAAAAAAACAGCACAGACATACTGATATTGATATCGTCATTAAAATCAAACCCTTCATTCATGCTCACTTGATTCATTTTGCTATATTTTATCCAAGCAGAAACATTTCCAAAACCCTGCATACTGTTTGCGTCCTGTTTTAATGGCTTCCTTGTACACAACTTGATATTACCAAAATTGTATCCAGACTTGCTGCTGCGACTGAATCAATTTTGCTGGCTGGAAACTTGATGAAAACGTTCAGATTGAGCGGTTCCAGATTAGACCTAATTTCCCAAGCAAGCACCTGCACCTTGTTGGAAGTAAAATGCTGTCTAAGGATTTTGAAAGATCTAAGAAAGACCTGCTAATCTTTTCAGTGATTCAGAGATTTCAGTCTCATGCAGCGTAAAGAACCTTTCACATGGAGATCATTCTGTGCCAGATATATTTACATGAATGCAAGATTCACATGTAAAATAAAACTGGATGCGAGAAAAGTACATCAAATTTTCAAGCTGAATAATGCTGTGCAGGGTGCCCTGTGATGGACTGGTTGTATTCCCAGGCTGTATTCCCAGCTCCTGTCCAGTGTTCCTGGGATTGGCTACAGATCCAGACGTGACCAGGATAAATTGATTAATGAAGATGAATGAATACAGAAAAACTACACACAGCTCTGTGCTGTTATTTACTGCTTATTACTTGACTGATGAACTACATCAGAGGTATGTATACAATGGTGAAGGAAGTGCAGGTGGGGCATGGGTAAGATGGAAAATACCAAAAAAACAAATATGGCTGTTTCAGACATGATAACCTTTATCATGCATAGGAGTCTTCTATTTTCCTCTAAAAAAAATTGACAGTGAATCCTGAACGAGGTGTTTTGAGTTCTCAAAAAAGCGGAAGAAGCTCGCATTATATGCTTTTGACTATCTTTACCTGTGAGTTTCCACAAAATGCTCACAGATCTTTTCTTCTTTTTTAAATGTCAGCTGACTCTGATGATTATCCCCTACTACGGGATGAACCTGCCACTTTTAATCTGCTTAAACTTCTTTAAATTGTAAAAAATCCATCCTTTCGGTGTGTTCATCATCTCCGAGCTTGAATCTGAGTCCTCCAAGGAATTTGCACTTAAAAAGAGTGAAGAAGGAAATCCTATCATATTACCTAGTGTCAAGTATACATTTTTAGCTAAACATTGTATACTCTACAGGCTCTTGTTCTATAATTTCAACACCTGGCCCGCTGCACTATGCCTAAAACACTACATCAATGCATTCTCTGTATGGTAGAGTGCAATTCTGTAACTCAATCTCATTCTGGCTAGCAAAACCTGTTCCCTTTTGTTGCTTCCAAAAAAATGTGTCTTTGTCAGTGGTTGAACTGTACTACAATGCCATCCTCCTGTATGGCTTCAGTCCTGTCCTGTCCTTCCTTCCAGCTGGCTCCATTACACAATGCTAAGCCTCAGTTTTCGAATGATTACATTCAACTCACTCTCTACTAAAGCCTTCTTAGCATGTCTCATTTCCCAAGGTCCTGACATGTGCATTGACCAAACAGAATTGTGCTTCAACATCCTTTAACGTGGTGAAATTGCCTGTGTAGCACAACAAGCTATTTATAGCCAAGGAGGATTGTGAACCCAAGTCAATTTAGTCCAATAATGAAGGCAGCAGTACATACATACATACATATCATCTGCCATTTTCCGGTGACAAATTAAATTTAGGGATATAAATACATGAACACTATTGTGATCCTTCAAATCATTTGTATATATGCAGCGGAAAGGAAGAAAACGTCCATGTTGTACTATGCATAAATTTGATGCTTGCTTGCGATAACTGCATCAAGCCTGCAACTCATTGACATCACTATGTAAATTGCTGCATTCTCTGTAAATTGGCAGACAAAATGTTCCTGTAAACCTCTGAATTCATTCTGCTGCTACCATCATGAGTTCCATCATCAATAAAGATTAGTGCGAACGTTTCAGAAGCAGTCATGCAAGCCCAAGCCATGACACTACCTCCACCATGTTTCACAGATGAGCTCGTATGTTTTGGATCATGAGCAGATCCTTTCTTTCTCCACACTTTGTGCTTTCCATCACTTTGCGCGAGGTTAATCTTGGTTCCAGAACTTTTGTGGCTCAGCTCTGTATTTCCTTGCGAATTCCAATCAGGCTTTCTGAATCTTAGTGCTAATGAATGGCTTGTATCTTGTTGTATGGCACCTATATTTCTGCTCTCAAAGTCTTCTTTGGACGGTGGATTGAAAGTTGTTGGTGATGTCACTGACTGTTGTTTTGGGGTTTTTCTTCCCAGCTCTTACAATGTTTCTGTCATCAGCTGTTGATGTTTTCCTGCCAACCTGTTCCATGTCTGGTTGTTAGTATGTCATGTTAGTAGTATCTCATGTACCGTCCTTGCTACAGCATAGCTGAAAGAGCCTTTTACTGAAGGTGTTCTGCTGTTTAACCAATTCACAATCCATACATACAGTACTGTGCAAAAGTTTGAGGCACATGCAAAGCAATGCTGTAGAGCAAATTCAATATTTGGTGTGTTACAAAAATAGTATTCTCCAGTACAATTTGTGCAGTTTTATAAGGAAATGAGCTGTAAGTCTTATTGAGCATCTTGCAGAAATAGCCACAGTTCTTCTGGAAACTTTGACTGTCACACTCGCTTCTTATTTTTGCAGCAAAACCAGAGCAGCCTTCATTGTGTTTTTAGCCTGAAAAGTGCTCTCTTACGTAATACGCTGCTTTCTTGAATGACGCACAAACATTTTTCTGTAACAGTTCATTTTGTGCTCGAAAACTAATGTTTGGGATTCTAAAACATGTTTGTACTGACTCGATAATGTAGAAGTCATAAAATAAAAAAATCTACAACAAAGTTGTACAAGAACTGAAGTTCTTGCAAAGGTTTGCAAACTAATAAAACTGGAGAAAGACTCCATACAGGCTGCATATGTCAAACTCAAACACCCAGAATATGAAGAAAAAGTGTATATCACTGTAATAATAATAATAATAATAATAATAATAATAATAATAATAATTCATGAATATTTGATTTTACAGCACGTATTAGATTTTCCTCCAGAACTTTCTTTTCACATGACCTTACCTTTTTTCCTCTTCTTTTTTCTTTTTTCAAACCAGACCCCAGTATGATTTCATCAGACTTTCATCAAATCCCTGGTATATTACGTGAGGCTCAACAGATTTTTGAGCTGCAGCACCTTTAATCCTGTCCTAATGTGATTAGACTGTTATTTGTAAAAAGAAAGATTGTAATCAGAAGAGATAATTATCAATGAGTGGTATACGGAGTGATAATGATAATTTCTTGCAAATCAAGCTGGGATGCTGTTGAGAGTAGAAAAAGGAAAAGTAAAACTCCAAATCCTCATGTGAATACAGTACATCAGACTCCAAATCCCTGGTATATGGTTTCTGAGCTGCATGGTGAGGGAACTGCAGGTAGAAAATATGCATGGTATGGGTAGGTTTTTTTCTGCTATGCACAAAAATGAGTGAATTATGTCCTATTTCCATTTCTCCCCCTCACTGTGAGAGTCCCTGAGCTGCTACTTTTATATGTGTTGGGATTTGGATTCAAATCAGGCTGACATTTCCAGTCCAACTTTCCTGGGACATCTGGAATAGCAAAGGTTTTCTCAAGAATAAATAGGAGACGGGGATATATTCAGTGTGGTATTATCGTTTTTGGCTGAATAAAAGGCATGTGGTTCACACACACACACACACACACACACACACACACACACACACACACACGCACACACACACACACACACTAGCTTGTTGCTTGCTGTACTGCTTAACGACCAGCCTATAGCATAATTAAAATGAGTTATACTATGTATAAGCCCTGCGCAGAGTTTATTATCATCCGAAGGCAGCCATTAGTCATCTTCAGGGTTGGGAGGGTTACTTTAAAAATGTCTTCCATTACAGTTACAAATTCCTTCATAAAAAATGTCATCAGTAGCGTAATCCAAGTATCACAATATGAAAGTAATGTAATCTTAATACTTTTGGATTACTTCAAGGTCGCATATGTAACTAAAGTCAAGAGAAAAGCAATATGATCTAAAATATACTTTCATTCAGAGCTTATTTTAGAGCTAAAAAAACATATGAAACATGTAAAATCATGTGAGTCACAACTGGCAAGAGAGAACCAGAACTATAACCATGCAGCTATCTGTATTGTGTCATGTCAAAAGCAGGGCTCCAGACAAAAAAAAATCTATTAAAAGAAGAAGAAGAAGAATTTTTTAAAAACACTTCCTTTCAGTCATCCTGTCATGTATGTACGTCTGGCCTCTTTTTACAGCGTCAGCATTTTTATCCAAGTTCACTGCGCCAGTGTCACTGACCGTAATCATGTCAGCATCACTTGGCCAGTGAGTGTAGTTAGGCCTCCTCCTCTGTTTTGCAGAAAGCCAGCGTTTGACACATGGTTCAGGATCAAACTGTTGTGCCCTCTGTGTTGATCCTGATCAAGTCTTCCAAGGTTGAATTGCGTACTTTTGATTTGATCCTGTTTTGAGCTGAAAAGCCACGTTCACACTGAGCAGCCAAAATTGGTGGGACATCTCAACTAGATGCGTTCTGCTCAAAGCACATGCTGTGTCATTGTCAACCGTCTTGCACACTTCCTGTCAATTTTTCTTCATTGGTAATATCTGAGAGGTAAATTTGGTGAAAGGCACATGCAATCATATAGGCAGTATTGAATTTTATTCTGATCTCTTTCTATTCGGTCTCATCATGCAGTTCACATTCACGAGGCACTGCTGGTGCTCACGGTGTTTTTATGTGGCGCACTCACATGTTCATTATATACATAGTGATGAGCTTTTTTATGCTTTCAACTACCGCCCTGTTTTTTCACAGTCTCTTTCTTGAAATGGTTCGTTCTTTCTGCACTTTCACTTGGACGTTTATTGACTGAGACGGAAAGATGATCCTCTGTGTCTCCGTCGTTTTCTATCTCTCTCATGCTGGCACAACTGGAGCATTGGCACAGCTGTTCCATCAGCATTGGTGCTCGACAGAGATGAGGATTGTTTGAATATAAATTCTGATATTTTTTTGTTTTTTTGTCTTTCTGAGGCAGAAAGCTGATCCTCGCTTTCCCCGTGCGTATTTTGCGCTCGTCTCGTTTTATTACGTCAACACAACAAATGACGTGACAGACTACTCCTCACACAACACGCAATTAAAAAGACATTACATGTACATTTTTCAATCATAATGTGTCAATTTATATTATTATATCAGCAAAAATATCGTTTGCAAATAGATATTGTGTCATATATCAAGGAGGTAACTCTGGACTTCATTTCCCAGCAGCCACTGCACCATACTACATCATTGTCACATGAACACCTGCACCTGAATCTGTTTAACGAGCACTCCTATATATAGCCACTTTTTGTGCTGCTTCCTCGTCTTACGTATTGTCTAACGGCACCTTTGTCTGTGTACCATGTTTTGTTTCCTAGTTTATGTTTCGCTTTAGCCACAGTGTTCTGTCTAGTTGTCTTAGTGTCTTTGTTTTGTTGTTTGTTTGTTTATTTATTAAATGTCTGAAGATCTGCGCTTGCTTCCGTATCCTTCTTTGTAACGTGACATATTTTTAGTCGCAAATGCGACCATTATGGCGTAGTCTGGAGCCCTGAAAAAGTTTAATTTCTTTGGTTTTAAATGAAAAAAGTTGTACACCTGATAGTATTCCTTGTTTTTTTTTTTCTTTTTCTTTTTTACAAAATGTACCTGTAGTCTGATTACTTAATGGATTAACGGATTACAGTTACCAGTTTTTTTGTATCCTGATTATGTAACGCCGTTATACGTATTCTGTTACTCCCCAAGTCTGATCATCTTATATATGCATTCTAGATACTCTTAGACCCCAATAGGTAAACAACATACAGTAACATTTTTTTAATACATGTTCAAACAAACACAACTTTAATTTAATGGGACATTTGGGATACCACATTGGCTTTCTTTTAAGATTATGTGTCCCTACTGTGTCTGCAAAGAAAACAGATGGGTCTCTTGGATGGATATTGTAATGACTGGCACTGCAAAGACTTAAATTGCATCATTTGTCAGTGCTAACACATTGCCAGATAACACAGATGAGCAGCAGAACGTCAGACAACCCACTGTCGGGAATTTCATTAATTCGCTAAATGGAATAGGGGGCACAGTGGTGCAGAGAGTGGCGTTGTCGCCTCACAGCTCCAGAGTCTTGAGCCTGGGTTTAGTGTCTGTGGAGTTTTAGTGTCTGTGGAGTCCCTATCCAAGGGAGCATTGGGCACAGGGCTGGGTAGACCCTGGACGGGGTGCCAATCCATCGCAGGGCACAATCACATACACACCCATTCATACACTGTGGACACTTTAGACATTCCAGTCAGCCTACCATGCATGTCTTTGGACTGGGGGAGGAAACCGGAGTACCTGAAGGACACCCCCGCAGCACGGAGAGAATGTGCAAACTCCACACACACAGGGCAGTGGCGGGAATCAAACCCCCAATTCTGGAGGTGTAAGGCGAACGTGCTAATCACTAAGCCATCGTGCGCCTATCTATCTATCTATCTATCTATATCTATATATATATATCTATATATATATATATATATATATATATATATATATATATATATATATATATATATATATATATATATATATATATAGAGAGAGAGAGAGAGAGAGAGAGAGAGAGAGAGAGAGAGCTCTGGAAAAAATTAAGAGACCACTCCAAAATTTACTGAAATCAGCATCTCTACATGCATCTTCTTTAATGAAGAAAAGTATAAAAACCAGTGCTTGTAGTATCTCAAAAGTAATCAGAATCAAAAAATACATATTGACCATGACAAAAGAGTTGAAAATAAAAGTTTTTGGTGAGGAATAGAAGGGCTTTACTGGCAGAGGGATACAGTGAGTGTCAGGTTGCTTTCATCTTTACAATTTCAAAGACGGCGGTTCATAAGAACCGGTCAAGCAGCAGACATTGGGGACAACAAAGCTAGAAAAACGACTCTCCACTGACCGGAATGACAGCCAACTCAATCGAATGTCACTCAACAACCGTAGGATGACGTCAAGTGACCTAGAAAAAGAATGGCAAACTGCAGCTGGGGTGAAGTGCACGGCGAGGATGGTTCGAAAGGGGTCTCTTCCTTGTTTTCCAGAGCTGTATATATATTAGGAATATATACTCAGTAAAAAAAGACATTTTTTCAGACTGTATTTTAAAGATAGTTTTGTAAAATCCAAATAAGCTTTACAGATCTTTATCAGAAAGGGTTTAAACAGCTTAAAGCAGCTGGTGGCCAGACACTGACTGTTCCTTTTGATATCGACCCCGCCTTTGTTCAGGGACTCATTATTCCATTTCTGTTCATCAAATGTCTGTGAAACTTGTTCAGTTTATGTCTCAGTTGTTGAATCTTTTTATGTTAATACAAATATTTACACATGTTAAGAAATTTGCTGGAAATGAAAGCAGTTGAATGTGAGAGGATGTTTCTTTCTTTCTTTCTTTTTTTTTTGCTTAGTTTATGTTATGAATATATTATGGATCAGCTTTCACTGTGATCAACTTGGCACAACAGCTGTATACTGTATATCAAATGTCTCCTAAAGATCTAACCTTTCCATGCCACAAAAAAAACCAATTATCTTTTATTTCCTTTCACTCCTTCCTAATGAAATCAGTAAATATAGTAGTTGTATTGGTGGAATGAGATGGTTTGAATGCCAGATTGTGAATAAAGATTATTTGCAGAGAGATATTTATCAATCTGATATAAAATAAATCAATATCTAAGTAAAATATTAGGAATTTCCTCAGTCCAACATTTGGCCTTTTTGTGAACTGGAAAAAAGCATCTTAAGGGATTTCCTAAAGTCATTCCTTATGTTTAAATTCATTCATTGTCATTAAAATTAAGCCTTTTTCAGACTATAAATGAATCAATTTACCTCAATCCATACTTTTTTTACAACCTGGACCAACTATGATCATTATGATTCTTCCTAAACTGAGCACGGCCTTGTTTTTCTTACATCTGTCACTGGAGCTTCTTATCGCCAAGAACCTACATTTATACGAATAGACCTTTATCTCCATCCAGCACAACACTTGCGACCAATTGTTACACATTTATTATTTTATTGCTGACACTATTGCAAAATAATGTCACGCATTAACAAACTTTTTATTGTTCTCCTCTTCATTTTATTCTTTATCTGCTTCATAACCATGCACTATTTCTAAACAAATCAAATAATAATTTAAATGGTACAATAATGTGAATGTGTTTTTGAATGTGATTCTGAATCCCTGGCCCTGATTGTGGCATTTGTTACGTGATGTATGGCACAATGTTGTTATTATGTCGGGCTTAATGTGAGGACATTATAAAACATTGTGCCATTATTGTAGAAATGCACTTAGGCTGATTCAAGAGAATAATAATAATAATAAAAATGCTCTCAGGGACAGATAAACTCTCAAAACAATTATTATTGTCCCACATTACTGCATTAAAAAAATAAACCAGGAAGCAACTGTATTGTACTTCGTATTGTATTGTAATGATAATAGTGGATGTACACAGAGATGTTTCCAGAGAAACAACGGAAGAAGAAAAAGAAAAAAAGGCTAAATACAACAAATTAAAATAGAAAATCGATTCTTATAACCTTCAATATATCAACCATTCAATTACTTTCAATTAATTAATAAAGTCATACATAATTGCTTTATTGAAAGGTTTAATTAAACATGTATATATTGAACTATTTTTTAAAGGATGTATTGATAAATTTAATAATATGCTATAGTTTCCCTCCCAAACCTTTTAACTATCAAATTAGCTTTCTATCTACAGTTGGGTCTTTTATTAATGCCTCGGCGTGACTTCCTGTATGACCGTTTTACGTCATAAAAAAGCGACTGCGCACACGGAGCTCGGTTAAATCCTAAATGTCTCCTTCTTCACTATATAAGCGCACTACATGGGTTATGATGTTATGGCTTCTAAGGGTAGAACGTAGGGCACTAGGAAGCAATTTGGGATTCAGTCAGCGATACATGTGAGAACTTCTTAGTCGTTGAATTGAAAAGAAAAAAATGTGTGTGGTGATTTTGTGAGACAGCGCTAGCTTTAGAAAACACTAAAAAAAAAGCAGCTAAATGTTATCTTGTTGGTGTTCTGAAAGGTTATGTTTGCCATCATTAGCTAGCCGAGTTAGCCGTCGCTAATGTAAACGACCTGTCAGAATGTACAGCGTGAAGGTTGGGTGCTTTGGCTTGCTCGCTTCCAGGCAGCTGTTAAGCCAAACTAATTGGATTCCTAGTTATTTCCGTGGTGGAGTTTGTGTACAAGACTTGTTTTATAATGTTGTTGGACGCAAAACGTCGACGGTGACGTCAGAACCGGTGATAATCCGCGTCCCGAGGCGCCTTCAAGACCGCATAGACAATGTGAAGCAGGTGAAACGCAAACACCTTGATAAAGTGGCCACAGTAAAAGCTGGTAAACTGCTGATCAAAAGCAAGAATCCATTACTGAATCAGTCTGTCAGTTACACCCTGGGCAAGTTTGAAGAACCAGTCCTCACATCCAAGGGATGGAAGAATAGCAAATCATTTGGGGACTACTTTACCATCAACAGCACCCAGAGTGCTCCTCCGTTCCTGCCTAAGACTCAGGAGGAGAATAAACAGGATGGACACGGTCACCGAAGGACATTCGGTCACCTCCGCCTTTCATCAGAGCTGGTCGAGACGCTGCAGAGTCACAATATCACCCATCCTACCATTGTGCAGTTGCAGACCATTCCCAAACTGCTCCGGGGTCACAACGTCCTGTGTGCTGCTGAGACGGGGAGCGGGAAAACCCTGGCCTACCTCCTGCCCGTTATCCACAAATTGCAAGAAGAGATGCCGCAGATGGCGTTCGGAGAGCAGAAGACGCAAGCGGTGGTTCTTGTGCCATCGAGAGAGCTGGCTGAGCAGGTGACCTCCGTCGCAAGGACTATGAGCCGACCGTTTGGGTTAAAGGTTAAAGTCATCGGTGGAGGAAGAGGAGTCGGGAGCATCAAGGCAGCGTTCAGCTATGGTCAGCCTCACGTTCTGGTTGCTACGCCTGGCGCGTTGCTGAAGGCGCTGTGGAGACGCTTTGTGGATCTAAGCGAACTGCGTTTTATGGTAGTAGATGAAGCTGATACAATGTTTGACCCCAGCTTTGTAGACATGCTCGAGAAAATCCTGCGGCAAACCCAGGTCGCTGCAAATCTCTCCGAGATAACCGGACCGATCCGAAAAGCACAGCTGGTAGTAGTGGGCGCGACTTTCCCCGGAGGCGTCGGCGAGCTCCTGGATAAAGTGACCGACCTGGGCAGCTTGGTGACGGTTAAGAGCCGGATGTTGCACTACCTGATGCCACATGTTAAGCAGACCTTCGTGAAAGTCAGAGGCTCTGAGAAGGTTCTGGAGCTTCACCAAGCATTGAAGGAGGCGGAGCCTGATCGTAAAGGCGTTTTGGTGTTCTGCAATTCGGCTGCCACCGTCAACTGGCTTGGTTACACGCTGGACGAGATGGGCCTGCGTCACGCACGTCTTCAGGGAGAAATGCCTGCCTCGATGAGGGAAGGAATCTTTCAGAGCTTCCAAAAAGGCCATGTTGATGTTTTGCTTTGTACCGATATCGCTTCCCGAGGACTCGATACGCAAAGAGTGGGGTTGGTGGTTAACTATGACTTCCCTGAATCCCATACAGACTACATCCACCGAGCAGGCCGCGTAGGCAGGGTAGGAGCCACAGGTGGAGAACACGTCCTGAGTTTTATCACCCATCCTTGGGACGTGGCGCTGGTGCAGAGCATCGAGACAGCAGCCAGGAGGAGAATGTGTTTACCAGGAATGGAGACAGAAATCCAGAAACCAATCAAAACGTTATCACAGGAGAACAAATGATCTCACACAAACTCATTCTCACCGCTTGTTTTTTTATTATTTTTTTAAAATTTGAACATAATTCAGAATACTCATAATATGTTAACGAATACCTAATATATAGTTGAGTGCAAAAGTTTGCATCCCCCATAATAATTGTTGTAATGGTTAAAAGAAAAAACGTACCTCTGTTTTACCTGAAATAAATAAATATTTATTCCACGATGTTAAAAATGAGATGTAAGTCTATCTTGTAACCAAAATATAATTGACAGAAATAACTTAAAAAGAAGTTTTTGCTCCAGATCTGCATTTGCAGAATGTAAAAATGCTCACCTACAGGTTTTCATCTATATATATATATATATATATATATATATATATATATATATATATATATATATATATATATATATATATATATAATTGTTAATCCTATATATTTATCCCCACTGCTAACATGGAAATGTGCTCCTTGTCCAATTCTATTACATGTTTCAAATATAACACCTCACACACCAAATGTCTAGAAATGAAATTCCTTGAATTCTTTCATTTGCCCTAAGGGTGTGCAAACTTTTGCACTCAACTCTATTAACAATCTTTCATGTTTTGTAATATTTCGATTAACGAGAAAGGTACTGATTTTTACACACACGAGTTTATTGAGTTGAATAAAGCAGTGAAATCATTGCGATCATATATAATGGCATAGTGTTATGCATTTACATCAGAAGACAGTGTGTTTATTTTGATTGTTGTGAAAGGTTACAAGAACCAGTTTCAAACGTAGGTATTTGTAGTGATTTTCCCATGTAGTCCAGTGCAGCTTTCAATACAGAAATCTTTCACAGCAATGTTTAAGTGAACTTGGACGTGTATTCATTTGCATTAGTAATGCTGCATTTTTTGGATAAAGGCTTGATACACGGTTACTGCTGACGCTTTATCTCAGAAATAATGGAGCATTCGCTTCAAGACCGTAAGAAAATATTTGAGTAGCATGTGCAGAATGTTGCACGGCACTAAAGCACAAAAATGAGGGTTTTTTTTTTTTTTTTTTTTACACTGTCTCACAGCTCCAAGGTCTCCTGAGGTCATGTTCTTCCTGTGTCTGCATGGCTTTCCTATAGGTTTTCCAGTTTCAGCTCTAAACCCTGCCTTTCAGTGTATCGAAGACTCTAAAATACTCCCGTGTGTGAATTTAGGAGTGCGTCGTGCTCTGGGATTGACTGCTGTCATGTCCAGTGTGCATTCCCGCTTAACACCCCAGTGTTCCCGGGCTCTGGATCCACCACGACCCTGACCATGATAAAGCGGTTACTGAAAATTAAGGATTTGTTCAAATCAGAAATATTGGCACCAAAAAATTAAATAAAAATACTTTGAATAATCACAAAAAAATTCTGGATATATTAAAGCTGTCATCGCAAAATACTGCTTTATTAATTCTAGGACACTAGCACACAGTGGGTAGGAAATGCTGTTGATTTCCTATCCGCTGCACTGAACCTGCTTATGAATATTAATATATTTCTTTTCACCTTTTTCCGTGAGGTTAAACTGAAGACCTTTTAAAAAAAAAATATTAATATTTAAATGTATGCAATTGACAATGAAATTGTCCCCATTCAGGATTCCAGCCTGGTAGCGAAAGTCTGACCAGCTTCCGTTTATGTACACCATTTCATTCTCAAGAGTCTTAACAAGATTTTCAGACAGTGGACTGAAAGTCTGCTGTGACTCGACACTATATAAACAACTCTGGTTTAAACAATGACGAGCGAAGAGGGATGGATGAAGGATGAGTGCGCAGGCTGCCACCCACTGTTTATCATCACAGAACAGAACACTGTTTATTATCACAGGGTTGCCATGGTATAGGCCTATATTTGAAAGGACAGCGCACGACCATGAGAGAAATTTTCATAAACACCGATCCCAAGCAAAATAAACAAGGATGAACCCTGATAGACTTCCTGCCAAACCAGCACCGTGCTCACGGCTTCTATACGGATCTCGTTTGCACTCTTTTACGCTGTGGAGTAGCGTTATGAAGAAAGCAAGAAATATTCTCCTTCGAGGAAGAAGCATTGTACTTTCATTGTTGCAGATTATTAGACTTCCTTTTTATTATTTCATATTCATAGGGACACAAAGAGTAGCTCTGCTTGCTGTCAATTTTCTGTCTCTTTGCTTCCAGGTCTGCTTTTTATCTGTTCCACATCAAAGCAGGAAATACCCAGATGCAGAATGAGTGGCAGGCTAAAAAAAAAAAAAAAAAGGTTTTTTGGTGAAGGGATCTGCTTTATAGGAGCACTCTAGGCTTCTCTAGGCACTCTCGTCTCACTGAAAGGTCTCACAGCTGAACTTTGACCTCTGATATTTTCACAAGTCTGCTTCATCCTTTGAATGCTTAAAGATTATGAAACAATGACATGACCGTTTGCTATACAAGTTTATGCAAATATTATATATAGTTTAACTTCACAGACATAACATTTGCATTTTTGTTGTTGATAAATGGCTGATCCTTTGGGGTCATGTCCACACCGATAGAGATACATTTTAAGAACTCTACTTTTATAACAGCATTAAGAAATAAGAATTCAATAAACTAACCTTATTTAATAGATTGTGGGGTGTTACAAAATAACAACATAATATCATCATGAGTTATTAAGCCAAAACAGAGACGTAACATCCCGAAAGAATGGGTTTCGACAAAATAATGAGATCTTGAAATGAGTTATTACGTTGATCTAGTGAGATATTAAATTCGAAACAACTTGAAATAATGAGTTATGAAGTAAAAAAAATGATAAGATTATAATTTGAAATAATGACTAAGCATTTGTGGTTCAGGGCTTCCATATTTCTGAGTAAGATAGGGACGTATGCAAATCGTATGCAAATTATGTGCACTAACTGAACCAAGAAACTTGCGCAGTTTGCACATTTTCCATGGTTTGATGCAGTGTACCCCAGAAAAGATGGAGAAATCACAAAAATTATCATTATACAATAGGTACACCATTGGTATGTACTGTTTATATACACAGATGTGTTTAATTGTTAAAAAAAAAAAAGGAATAAACATCTGTTTTGTGGGTGTTGGATCTGGATCACGTGACAATCAGGGATCTATCACAAGACGACAGACATGAGCATCTCTGTTTCCTTTCATCTAAGCTACTAATTTATTTATTTTTTCCCCCAAAAAGTTCATTTTTAGTGGTTTAGTGGTTTCGGTGAGGACGGCAAGCCAAAACAAAAAAACACTTGTCTGATTTCAAATGTATCCGTATTACTGTGTGGACATGGCCTGAGGTGTGAGAAACATTATTAAAGGCATTAATAATGTCCATGTTAATGTCCATGTTATGTTAATGTCCATGTTCATTCCTTTATTGTAATGATGGCTGCAGATTGCACATTATACAACACATTTAACCATGTAAACAAGTCAGTTAGCAAATTATAGCACACATATCATAGACTAGCATAGATAAATGAAGTCTCACTGGAAATAAAATGAACACTGCAGTCACAATTCACTGAGCCACACCGACATGGATGTTTTTCAGTTAAATTATCAGAGCGTCACTTTCTCTTGGCTGCTCTGAGCATGAAAATGTATCTTGAGGATGAGAGTGCTTTCGGCTCTCGAGGCTACCTAGCTCCGCTGATGAATTTACAGCCTGCGTTTGTACAAGTCATAGATACACTGCACTGTATTTTTAGTTTGAATAGCAGTGAGGGATTTGGCTGCAACTGAATAAGAAATGGAGACTATTTGCAAATGCAATAGCGGCTCAGTTTCAGCTTCACAGAGCTTAGTCCCCTCTCACACGTTGGTGGTGGAGTGTGTGGTGGAGAAATTCTCCATCCTGATCCGTGCTATTTTCTTCACAGGCGGGGGTGAGTAGAAGAGACGGCAGGTGAAGACCTGCCGGCAAGCCTTCCGAAAGTTCTCCGAGAGGAAGGCGTAGAGAATGGGGTTGACACAGGAGTTTCCATAGGCCAAGCAGTGCGACATGATGCGAAACGCAAAGGAGGCATCGTTCAGGGGGAAATCTCCAAATTCCACCCACATGGCAATGATATGGTGGGGCATCCAACAGAAGAGGAAAGCTGCGACAACCAGCAGCACCGTCTGTGCTGTCTAACAGAGAGAGATACACACAGAATTAACTCGCTGTAACACAATAAACAGTAGTCACATATATACACAATGGCATGTTTGGGTTTTACATATGGGGTGGCATTAGGTACAAGACATTGGCACCCTGTCCAGGGTGTACCCCGCCTTGTGCCCGATGCTCCCTGGGATAGGCTCCAGGTTTCCCCGTGACCCCGAAAAGGATAAAGTGGTATAGAACATGGATGGATGGATGGATGGATTAGGTACGAGACAAAGCTGCATTCATGAAACAGATATTTTCATGGCTTCTTCAAAGAGTTATTGTTTCTATTTACAGAAGTTCTACATGGAACCATTTCTAAAAGGTTGCAGAGTTCTACATAGGACCTATAAGGGATCCCTCAGAAAAAAAATAAACCATAGAATGGTGCTAGAATGCATACGTATAATCACATTACTGTGTTGGACTGTTATATCTCAAAATGGTCACTTAAGGGATCTTTGGATGACTAATGGTTCTAGTAGAAAATGGAACCATTACCTTAGGTGTAGGGTTTTATATATGAACTTTAAAGGTTCCCTCATAGAAATAAACAATAGAACCTTTAATGGCACTAGATGAATGCATACTGTACACATGATTACATAATACTGTTGGATTCTATATACTCCTAGAACACGTAGAACCTTGGAGGGAACTTTTTCCTAAGGGGAAACTGTTTTGGAGTCTGTTATTTAGCTAAAAGTTCCTTCAAGGGTTTTTTGGATGACCAAAATGAACCTTGTCTAGGGGGATCATTGATGTTTACACCTGCTGTACAGTTCTAAATGTAAGGGTTCCCCCAGAGGACCCTTAATGGTGCTGAATGAATGCATACACATAATTACTGGTTTGGATTTGTAGTTTCTCTATACACTTGTAGTAAAAAGGTCCCTCAAGGGTTCTTTGGATGACTAAGGGTTCTAACTTTCTAATGGGATCACTTGGCTTTTCCTCTGTTATCAGGTTTTATGTATGATGTCTATTGGTTCCCTTGAAAACATAAACCATAGAACCCTTAAGTGTGCTAGGTGAATGCATACATGTAATTGCATAACTGTATTAGAATGTGTTACTTTTTCTAAAATCTCCCTCAAGGGATCTTTGGATAGCAAAGGGTTCTAGCTTTCTAAGAGTATCCTTGCCTGGCATCCTAAAGGAAACATTTATCTTTATCTGTGTATCTGTGTCAGGTTCTACATAGGACATGTAAATCATGAGTTCCCTCAGAGAAATAAGCCATAGAACCTTTAAGGCTGCTGAATGAATGCACACATATAATTACTTTACTGTTTTGGACTCTGTTATGTCTCCAAAACGTCCCTCAAAGGTTATTGAGATGACCAAAGGTGGTTCTAGCTCGCTAAGATGAGCATTAACCCTTTGTTGTAGGGTTCTAAATGTAAGTGTTCCTTCAGAGAAATATGCATACACAAAATTACATTACTGTTATGGATTTGTAGTTGCTCTATTCACTCCTAGCAAAAGGTCTCTCAAGGGTTCTTTGGATGAGTAAGGGTTCTAGCTTTCTAACAAGATCGTTGCCCTTTAACTCTATTATCTGGTTTTACATATGGCCTCTAAGGGTTCCCTCAGAGAAATAAACCATAGAACAATTAAGGGTGTTAGATGAATGCACACATATTATTACACTCTGTTAGAGAAAAGGTTTCTCACGGGTTCTTTGCGTGACAAAAGGTTCTAGCTTTTAAAGTGTAATATTAGCCGTTACCTCAGTTATAGGGTTTTACATTAAACGTTTATGGCTTCAAATCAAAGGTCATTTTAGGGTGTCAAATAGTACCTCACCCTTTAAATTCTAGATACTAATACACAAAGGATTTTCCCCACAATGCTACAGTGATTCGAAACTGCGTGATGTAATAGACATCTGGGAGATTTGAGATCAAAATTCACCCATATAGCCACACCCATTTATGTACACGCTTTAACAACAAAGAAAACACTAATACATTCCTATAAGAAAGCCAAATGTCAAAGTCTGTGCCCTCACCATAGATGGAAAGAATCTAAATCCCAACAAAGTTATTAATAGAAAGATTTGTGCCTAACAATGACAAATGACTCACTGGAAACTAACACTGTATTAGCTTAATTAGTAAAATAAATAAGGACTGGAGATGTGGATTGAGATGAACAGGGTTTTTGTCTCCTGTGTTTATTATACAAAGAGAAAGAAAGACTTAATAGATTTCAGCTTGAGAGAGAGGGCGTGAGAGAGAGAGAGAGAGAGAGAGAGAGAGAGAGAGATATGACATAAATGACATACATTTTCCAAACACGGGTGCAGCTTAGTATCCCCTTAGAAAATGTGCCTTTTAACCCTAACCTATACTTCTCTTTGAGAAATCCTAAGATTTTATTTGAATTACAGTAATGGCTTATAAAATAAGTAAAGGGCTTGGCACTAGAAGAGGGATACAGCCGTACATAATGAAAAAGTTTTAAACAGTTGAAAATTGGAAGCAATTGATGTTATGGCTTTTTGCCCATAAGAAAATGAAAGTTCACTAGATTTTGATGTTTCTGAGTGCTGCTTATTACCACATTGACTGAAAAAAAAGCTTTGTACATCTCTCCAGATGTTTAGATTCATCTAAAATCCCATCTCTTTAAAATATAAAAAGCACTTGAAACAAAAAATAAATAAAAAAAAAAAAAAAAAAAAAAATTCAGCAGGCAATTAGTGGACAAAGTGAAGCAATACGACCATGAAAAGGATCCAACCACTGATCCCACGCAATCAATCTAGTTCTGCAATTGTCACAAAAGATCAGCATTTAAACCCCTGTCTGTATTCAAAGCATTTGTGAAGAAAAGCGAGACTTTCAGCTCTAGCAGTGAATTAGCAATCACACAATTTTTTTTTCTTCAGTTCTATGAATGAGTAATAATGTTTCTCATCCTACTACCAGTGACATGGATGGATTAACAGTCTGATGCATGGTGCACTGCCATCACTGCTTTGTAGTATCTCCGATCTGAAGACTAATGACAAATTTAGTCTGGGACATGAGTGGGTTTATGGATATTCTCAAGATTTCCCTCAAGAAGTCAGGCTTGGATTATTTCTGATATGCAAGGACGTCTTGGAAATGGCTGACGTTTTCCCATGCAGAAATAAAAAGATAAAGTACCTGACACCAACCATAAATCAGGCTTATAGCTTTTGGTATAAATATGCAAATATTTGAAGCACTGAGTAGCGAACCTCAAAAACGAGGCCCTAAACTCTGAAGGACACACAGTATGTTGGCTCATATAATTAAATAGAGAGTTTTGCTTCAGTAACAGAATGAATGTTAATATCAATGATGATCTGGATTACAAATGATACTAAAAGAGGCACTAAGAGAGTGTGCATTTTCCCAATATTCCCACAGTGTAGAGATTACGTAAGATAAAGATCCTCTCTCAGGTATGTTGCAAATAATCAGCATTAAATAGTCCTTAATCGGTTAATCAGTTGGTTAAGGACTTTAATAGATACTTCCAAGAGTTTGGCAGGATATGATACAAATAAAGATGTTACATTAAGAAAGGCATCTAGTTATTTATAGATCAAGGGAAAAAATTAAGGTTTAGATCTACCGTCAAGATTTACCATCAGTGTCTACCTTAACCAACACTGGCATGATCATTTTGATCATCTAAACATTATATCTTTATAATATGTTAATCACAGTCGTAAAATGTGTTCCTAAATGTCCTGAACTGATCAGCACAATTCTATCTCATTAATTAAGAATTGAAAACATAACAGGCATAAAACAGAGAACATCTTTTGGCATTCTTTTATGCGCTTATA
The DNA here is from genome assembly GCF_023375685.1 of Ictalurus furcatus. Classification (NCBI taxonomy): domain Eukaryota; kingdom Metazoa; phylum Chordata; class Actinopteri; order Siluriformes; family Ictaluridae; genus Ictalurus; species Ictalurus furcatus. The sequence continues at coordinate 14,188,306 of NC_071281.1, forward strand.
ACAAACGGGAGCCATAAGCGAGATCATCGGGGTCAGTATATATGTATTAGGTAGAGGTCAAAAGCAGGATTAGAAAATATAGAAATATCTAAAAGAGTAAAATGCAACAGGATGTGCTGTTACAGGAAAATAATCTACAAAGGAATGGTGTTGTTATGACACGTCATTCATACTTATATGTTTAATGAAGTGGGACATCTGCAAAAGTTAAACTTCCTAAACCCGCCTCTTTCTTCTCTCTCGTCATGTTACAGAGTAACTGTAAACTCCTCTGTCTTGAAGACTTTTCAGTATCAGAAAATGTAACATTACATCTTTACCTCTGTCTGTTACAAAGCGCTAACACTGGAGACTCCTTCCATGAATGCTAAATAAACATCTCCTCATTAAAATCTGAACATGCAAAAGATTCTTACATAACTAAAGAGGAGGGCTAATCATACAGTCTCATCCGGCTATAAATAATTTTATTTGGTGATGCACCTTATTAATGTCACCTTAATTCAACATAAATACACCACTAAATAAATATAACAGACTAATTGTATTTTATCTACAACAAACAACTCAGTGGTTTGAAATACCATATGAATCACTTCATTACTGTCACGTTAGGAAGTTGAGACGGATGCAATTTTAAACGTTTTAATAAATAACCCAACAAAATACAAAAGACACTACAGCTAAGGCAAAACTCCGTGGCAAAGACTAAACATAAACTAAAGAAACAAAACACGGTAACAGGGACAAAAGTAAAGTAAGACAAACGTGAGACAAAGAGTGCACTGCAAACCGTGGCTACATACATGGGTGCTAATCACGTTAACAGAAACGTGATTCAGGTGCAGGTAGTTATGTGACTATGGTGCCGTGGCTGCTGGGAACTGTAGTTCCAAGTTCCCTTTCTGATTTCATGACAATTACGCTTAGATGGCACCAATTCCATGCCATTACACATGAACATCATTTAATTAATAAAACAAAACTCCTTAAATATTAGAACAGACAAATCTGTGGCATCGTAGTGATGAGGAATTAGCCGGTATAAATGCTTAGTCCTAGAGGACGAGTAGAGGACGAGTGAAGTGCAAGAGGTGACAGAAAACAGGTTTCTACCACTAAAATGTGTGAAATGAGCTGATTGATTGGATATCGCAATATTATATTATAGTCTAACGTTCCTCTTGACTGATGTATTCATTCAAACTCCAGCCCATTTTTTTCTTTTTTTATAGTTACACCTCTGCATAAAGAAAACACCTGCACTGATGATCATAAAAATACTAAAATATGATACCACAAGCATAAACCATCTTTTTGTGTTTGTTCCATGATCCAAAAAATTTATTTTTAAGTCTCCAAAACTCCCCTCAGGAATAATTTCTGAAAGACGTGCTCTGTTCCAAATGATTTTCTTGTACCTTTGACCGTATTTCTTGATTATCCACTACTTCTATTATCTTGCTATTTCTCCACATTTAAAGACTGGATTTGTCTCAGTGTTAACCTTCACCCTGATTTGTGTAAAACTGCAGCTGCAACTTCAAGACAAGAAATACTCTACGCTGTGAATGAATATGCAATGAGCTTAATAGAATCTTGTTATAGCCATCATTGTTTTGTTCTTCTCCTTAAGGTCACAGTTTCGGTCAGCTAGTTTTATTCAGAGCTGTACAAGGACTGCATAATGTATGTCAAGAAAGCACCTTGAGCTAACGTCAAAATTTGCAAGCTGTTTCTTGTTTAGACTCGACATAATCATCGAAGTAATTCTAGAGGAGGTGCTGAGCAGCTTACCAGACTACTGCGTGGGTTCTTTATTAATGAGACAACTTAACCTTGTGAAAGTCAAGCCACAGACTGCCAAAAGAAGATATGAGACTTAACGGTTTGGCCGTTTCTGGTAGAGCTTTAAGTTCGCCTTCTCCATGCTGGAGCCCCCTGTAGACGTGAATTACACCAAGCTTGTAGACAGACTGTAACCTTCCCAATATTCACTCTGATCACACCAGCAAAGCTTAAGTGCTCTTCACAAAGGCATCATCATGGCGATAGATATTTGTCGACAGGGCCAGATTGCTACTTTTCTCACTATGCGAATGATAGGAAACGTAGACACACAAATGAGAAAGCTTTTCCATGCAGGAGCACAAACGAGTAACCTTTCAGCAGTGAATAAAAGCACCAGCATGGCCTAGTCATTACAAAATGACTATTGAGATTGTCAGGATCCTTAGTGTGAAAAGTACCGTTAGCTGATACCCTGGGTCATCTGTCAGCTCTTTCTTTACTTTATCTGTCAGTCATTGTACAATATAAAATTCATTTTTTTTCAAGTGAAATATTTAGTTCTCAAGAAAACCTCAAAAACCTACATTAAAGGCGTAAGAAATCTCTAACTTTCTACTTACGGAAATACATTTACATACCACAGTGCTGTTGCATTCTCAGATCGGAAGGTGGTGATTAATTTTCTATAACAGCACCTCTGACGATAGTTCTAGCTTAATGGGCTTGTTCTAAAACATTCTTGTTTCTATAGTAACAGCTCATGCACAGGGATTTATATGGTGAGTGCTCCACATTAAACCAAATCTAGTAGTATCTTGAAAATAAAATGTGTTGCTGTGTAACAAAGAAAAACATATAAGTGTTGATATGGTGAAGTTTTCTGTTAAGAAATTCGGTTAACTCTTAACTCTGTTAAGTTTCTGTTAAGAGACATTATAGCTGCTTTAATGTAAGTAACTTGTTATAATAGCATGGCGTGTCATGAGCTATTCCTTACACGGTATATTACAAAACTAACTAATATCAACAGTAACCGTTAGCTTATAATTTGAACTATACATCATCTAGTTTAACACACATAAGCAATCACTATACTATATGTAATGAACAAAGTACTATAATACAATACTTCAGAATATATGATATGTAGCACAATATTTTGTTGTGCTGATATGTTTCTAACAAAGCACCAAAAAAAAGTGGAACTGCATAATGAAAAACTGTCATTGTATAAGTTTAAAGTTGATCTAAAATGCAAAAAAAGGACATGTTTTATAAAGTAAGTAATGAGGAATTAATGTAATATGTAGGTGTAAATAACAAAAGAGTTTGAACAACATAGTTACAGTGACTAACAGTTATAAAAGCACTGTCACATGACAATACATACAATACTCAAACATCTATCATAATGTTAATATATTGTGATATTGATATATCATACTACATGTCATATATCATATCATATCATATCATATCATATATCATTTAAGGACATTTTATGGAAATTCCAGACTGAACTTCTACACATTGGCTGCCGTTGATAGCTGTCCTACTGCGTGTGCCTTTCATATGTTAACATGTGGCTGAGATGGTGATGGGTGCTTGCTTTGTTCTCAGACCACAGGATGAAGATGACTAAAAGTTCACTCCATTCTCCCTTACTATAGGCAAAGCAAATGATCTGGTATAACACAATAGTAATCCATTTAGTCATTTCATTATACTATAAAGCACAGAAGGGTTACTGTATGTTAGAATGAAATGACCGTGTTATGATGGTGTCTCTTACAGTATTTACATTTCAGTGAGCTGTGTTTAGTGAGTTTCTTGCTCATATAGGCAAATGTTAAACCCCACCTAAATTAAACTTACTGTATAACACAGAGCACCTTTACAAACTGTGTGAAAAAAAAATCTGTTGATTTCATTGAGAGCATCCTGGTCATTTGGGAACTGGGTATGGAACTACAAACTTTATAATAAAGGGGGCCAAAAATTATTTCCACCTATAAATTCATGTTAATCTGACTTGATTTGGCAAGAGATATGACACTTTTTGTGTAGCCATGTATGTTTGCACAGGCAGCAAACAGCGTGGCACAAAGTCACAAAGTCGGTAATTATTGTCAACTTTTATAAATAGGAACTATACATATATACACACAATTTCGGTCCTTGCAGACAATTTTTCATAATAAATAAAAAATATACATAATAACCAAAAAAAGTTTAGTCTGAAGCCTTTGCTTGTTATGCCTACCCTTTCTACATATTTATATAATGAGAGCCACTTTTCTCACTGGATTTGATTCATATAAGATAAACAAAATTTGTCAAAGCAGAGAAGCTGGTCTGTAATTGGAAAAAAGACGTCCACTTTTAGAAATGAGAATAACTCACTGTTTTCATATTACTAGGAAATATGCCTGTTAAAAAAGGACTGATTACAGATATATGCATATGTTTTTTACTATATATTCTATCATTTTTTAAAATAATGACGTCAATTTCATTACAATCACTAGAATTTTTATTCTTTCATCAGATCCCCTTACAAATACTAAATGAATATTACTAGAAATATTCACTTCATCTACCCTATCCCCAGTTCTCTGCTCCACAATCTCTTTTGCTAACTTATATCCAATATTTACAAAATTCATTGACAATGTCATTCACTTTATTTCTAATTCCTCTGTCATCATTTACAAAATCATTTGGATAGTCTACTTTTCCAGTATTCTTTTTAATGATACTGTTAAGGACTTTCCATGTTGCTTGAGTATTACTTTTATACCTGTCCAATTGTTTATGATAATAGTCCTTTTTACTAAATCTTAATACTTATTATTTTATTTATTTTAATTATTTATTATTTTATTTTTTTAATTTAAATTTTATTTTATTATATATCTTATATTTGTTTTCAGCTTGTTTTGTTCTAGTTATTTTAAATTTCCTATATAATGTTTTTTTTTTATTTTTTTTTTTTTATTTTTTTTTTTTACAATTTTCCAGTTTTGTTTCTTTACGTTCTCCTCAAGGGCAGCAATGCCTTCTGGTGTTCTATGTCGAATCATTTTATAATTATTTGTCCGATATTCATTAGTTTTTGTTTTTTAAATAATCTTTGAAAGATTGCAAAAACTGGAAGATGATCAGTCATATTTATAAATAATCCTCCTACTATTCTTCCTCCAATTTCATTTGTGTGTGTGTATATATATATATATATATATATATTATCTATCAGTGTAGCAGTGTCTGTTGTTCTACTTGCTTTTGTAATCACAGGAAATAGGACTTTACTATACATTGTATTAAGAAAATCTGTTGTACTCTTACAGTGAGGGAAATAAACATTGGTTTCAACATTGTGTTCAGTAAATATACACTTTATTTATGGACTTGTGAATTCTTTACATTTCCAGATTTCTTGAGTTAATACTGATGTCTGTTGAAAATTTCATGTGAATAGCCTCATTGGAAATATATTTACTGAAAAAAATGTTGCCGCATCCAATACTCATTTCCTCGACTGTATGTCCATTTGGATTTAACAAATCAATGTTGAAATCTCCATAAACAATTTGTACAATTTGTCCATTTATCGTACTCCTCCACGCAGTCCTCACTTACAACCACAATCCACAGTCATCGTTTTTCATAAGCAAAGACGTGTCCATGTTTACAATACCTGTCGGCAAAAATTTATAATACCTTATCTGTACTGGTCCAATTCTTTGAGTTCTCTTATTGTGAGTACTTCAGCTTCTTCAGGCGTTCCATTTAGCCATATCATCATTTGCAAGTTCTTGTCCATGTAGCTTGTATCTTGTTCTGTTTCCTCAGAATGCATGCATGTCTAGCGATGTCTGCGTTCTCCTTTGTAAGATGTTCATTCAGATACACCTTCGAACCCTTCAGCTTCTTTTCCTGTCTCGGTAGCCGGTTTTGTGCCTCCGATTCACAAACCGAACAATTATGGCAGGCTTGGTTCTGCCGTTCTTTCGGGGAAGGGCCACACCATTATTGCTCTGACTGTTCATGTTCTTACGTTCAAAGAACTTTATTACTTGTTTTTCCAGCGTTTGTAGTTCCTCTGGCAGGGCATCGTCACTGACTTTGTCTCTGTCCACAGTACTGGCATGCATTCGCTGTGTTGTTTCCAATCCGCTTATAATTAAGTCCTCCATTCTTGTATATCCTTTTCTCTAATCCTTCAATTGTCTTATCCTTCTCATTCACAAGGTTCGTCAGTTGTTTAACTTCCTCCATCAGATCAGGTAGAATAGCTTCTTTTTCTCCATCCTGTTTAAAGATCTCCTCCAACTCTTCCTCAACTGCGTTGCTATTTTTCTTCAGTGGCATTTTGTTTGTTTTTTTTTGGTCTTGTATTCCTATAATTTAAACATATCAATTTAGTTTCATTTAACTACTGTCGCATTGTACGCCACAGGGTGCTGCCATTTTGAGGCTATTACGGTAATCTTCACTTAATCAGAGGTGTCAGTACCAGTTTTAGGCCCCCTGAGTGCTAAGCGCACTGGATCCCCCGCCATTTTTCTTTCTCTTAGACACTTTCTGCTCTGGGTCAATATTCAAGGCCTTTTAAAGCATACCTATCTTCTCCTCTTTTATAGCCCTTCTGCTGGGTTTTAAGAGGGAAACTTTTGCATTTGCAAACAGGTAAAGGCACAAAACCATTTGATTGTACATACTAAAAACTTCTTGCTATATTAAATACAATTATTTATTAGGGTTCTTGAAGTGAACAGATTCAGATTAAGGCAATATTCTGATCCCCAAATTCGGATTCCCACCCCTGGAATATGCCTGTTTTAATTGGAAATTTGTTGCATGTAAACACCTTATTTAGAAAATCCACTGGAAGGAGATATATGCGCATGCTCAGTCCACAAGAAATTGTAGTTTAGTTATACCGGGGCCAAAAAATTTATTTGGGCTCCCCTTCCCCAGCCCCTGTATTTTTAAACCAAACGAAACGATCTTGAAAGTAGGCTTGGAATATTCGGCACCATGCTTTATTAACAACTATTCAAACAACTGTCATTCAAAAACATTCACCGAACTGGATTATACATTCTAAACCTTGTTCAAAACAGAGTTAGCGCTGCACTTATGGCAACCATTCAAAATCATGTTTTATTCATGCTAACAACTATTAGAACAACTGAAGTGTCATTAAAAACATATAATTCAACTAAATGCAAAAAAAAAAAAAAAAAAAAGCACTCAAAAACGTCTCGTAAAGTAGCCTAAAGCCTAAAACAGTGAAAATGCCATCTGGCGCAACTTTTTGGTAGTGAAGTCGTGTATAATGTGCTTGAAGTTCAGATTCTGTGCCAACTGGCTTTCTATGGAGAGCAGCGCAAGACCACTCAGTCCTAAGACAGTGACTGGCAAGTACAGAAAAATGCGCAGCAAGATGCACAAGTCGCTATAAATTCTTTGAAGCTCCATGCTATATGTTGCATTCAGGATCTCCAAAGGACCTAGGTTCTTTGTGGAAAGTGGTGCCTGGTCTGCGTTTCGAGACATTCTGTCAAATCGTCTTTGTATTTTGCAGACAGCCTTCTGCAGGATGCACTAATGCGACATATCCATAAAGTTCCTCAACATGGAAAACTCATCACATATCTGCTTCGGTGCATGAAACCGTGTGTTAAGTTGTGAAATGATGGAATCAAAAGCAACATAAACTATCTTGTTCCTAAAAATGACCTCGGGACAATCTTCAGATATTTCTACATCTGCCTCATTGAAGAAGCATATTCTCTTTCGATGCCTGCAGTCTAGTTTCGGCTCAATGCCTGCCATAACTCTTGTAAAGAAATCATTTCATCCACCAACGCCTGGATGTTGGATGCTTGTAAATCAAGGGAAATTGCCATTGACTGAAGGACGAGATTTCTGTCCTCAATACATTGCAACACCTTAATCATAAATCCAAGAAGGATAACTGCTGTTAAGTATGACATTAAACCCCCTTCCTCAGCTCTAGTGTCGCTGTTCATTCTGCTGTCTGATTTATAATGTGCCTGAATCACACACAGCAAGGGTTTAGCAATAGGGCACACGGCTTCTGTTCATGCGCTCCAGCGCGTATCTGAAAGTCAGTGCAGAGAGCATCGCCTGTAACATTTCCCAACGTTTGGGACTCACACTGAAGAGTACATAAAGATGATTAATTGCCCCGAAAAATGTATCGAACTCTGGACAGGCCTGCACGGCATGATTGCCGACAGGTGGAAAATGTAGCGAGAGGATTAACATTCAGAATCCAGGCCTACACTCCCTGACACCTTCCTGCCATATTTCCCCAAAACCGTAACCTTGTCCCCTACAGTCTTTAATGTCAATCCCATGGTTCCTCAATGAATCCTGTAACATTTGAGCAAGTTCTTCACACGTTTTCTGTGAAATATCCTTGAAATCAACAAAGTGCTCTTTTATCTCCCACTAACTAGTAGTGTCGGGTCTATGGACATACCTCAGGATCAACACTTTTTGCTGTCTATGAGAGAGGTCTGGTGTTGCGTCGACAATTATAGAGTAGTACGTTGCCTCTTTGCGTTCTTTTTAAATCGCATACAATACACGCTGCCCACACAACTCAATGTATTGGTTCTGGATGTCATGCGATAGGTAATGCGTTGCGTGGTTCTTTCCCATTTGCTGGCTTTTTGTCACGTTTTGTAACACATGTTCATGAAGAATTGGGTCGTATTTTGCCAACAGCTGAACTATTCCTAAAAAATTGCCATTGTCGGGCTCATACAGTCTATTAGTAGACTCTCTACCCCTGTACCCTTTAACACAGACCAAATTTTTCCATTTCCAGTAGCAGTGCTGGTGTGCTCTAGATCTTCCATGCTCAAGGAACCGATCATACAGGTTTCTCCACTTTAATTTAGCAATCTCCATTCCGCACTTTGTGTTAAGAGCACTGCATGATTTTCTCTCTAATTCAGCGGAGAAAACTAAACATGGGAGGCAAAATGGAGCCTCTTTGCTCTTGCTGTAAATCACCCAGTCCATCTCAGGTTTTTTCCCGTCCATTCAGGGATTTACTGTACAGCAAGTAGCTGGGGAATGCCCTACCTTCTACTGTATGTCTTTAGGGAATCCCTTTGCTGCTACTAGTCATGACGTGAACTATTTGTGACCTATCACAATCACTAATTTTCTCAGGCCAAAGTCCAGGATTCTCAAAACTGTCCGTACCACCGCCGGAATCCGAGACGTCAGTGCATGTCTCGTCTGAGCCGCATGTCAGTGCATGTCTCTCCTCTGTCTCCATGTACTGTCTCACCACCGTCGCAGCAGCTCTCACTTCCATCTGCTGTTATTAGACATGGCATGCAAGGCACTGATTCATGAGGGAAAGGACCGTAAATTTGCATGACACGAATTTATAGCTCAGTATCTCAAATTCTCGGTAGCATTTACAAAATCCAAGCGAACAAATCAATATACAAATTAGATTGGTCTACTGAGACGTTCTCCATGGAGTTTGCTGACTTTTTCCCCCAAGTAGCATGGTGAAGTGCAGAGCTACACTGACACCAGCGCACAAGTACACACTCAATAGCTACTTCAATTTCAATTACTTCAATGGAGAACCCTTCGCATTAGGGTAGGCTGTGTAGATTCAACACAGATGTACAAATCTTGCTAGGTTTATGTTTTTGTCCACAGTGCAAGAATAAAATAAACATAGCATAGTAGCTGCAGTTTATTGAGGTAGCAAAAATTAAAGCCTTATGCTACTCCGCTTTGGGGGAAACGTTAGCCCACTGTTGGCTACCATAAGCTTATGGCATACGGCCACTTGTGAAGAACCGCACACGTGTTAGTCTAAAAGGGGTAAATGCCTGAACATATCCAACCTTGCTTCTTTGATTCTTCACTCTGTCTTTCTAGTTTCAGAAATTTCGCCATTTGCTTTCTTGCCTGTGTGATGTCATCTTTTTTCCTTTTTTCTTTTCGTTTTTGAGTGCCAGATTTACAAGTAGCCATTCTGACAGCTCGAATGAATGGGAGGTGTGTCCGGGGATGTGTGAAGGGGTGTGTCAAAGAGGCTTTGTAGGACCAAACCATTTTGTGGCATTATGTGGGCCCATAATAAGGCTACATGCAATGAAGAACACTGATTTTATGGCAAACAAGCATGATATCTTCCAAATATATTCAAATAAAGATCTATTCAAATAAAGTATTTTCTAAAGCAAAACACTGTTTAAATATGCCACCAATAAATGGCCAACATATGACTACCAAATGATCAGTCTCTTTCCTGTGTCCCCCTCCAGGGCTGGGCCCGGGACAACGTTCCCGGTTGTCCCCCCCAGACGCCAGGCCTGGCTGTAGGCTAGGTATTTAGGAATTGCAACTCAGGCATACTTACAACAACCATGTATACAGGAATATTTCGATGCCTGTACGCATATAAACATCGTACATCATATAATGCATTGCTAAGCCCAAGTAGTTTTATTGTTGAGCTATTGATAGATATTAGCCTCCCTTCTAATATGACAACCAGCCGTCACTGGCGCTACCAGTAACGCTGACAGGAATGTTTTCCAAACAATGCAGATAGCATGTTAGTGAAACTTCCTCTTCTAGTCACTATACCGAAACCTACTAATAGCGTTAGCAAATCTGCCACTTCATGTACAAACAGAGAGGACAATGCTGACTTGTTATCTCATATTGAATCCAGTATGGAAATCATATTTGGATAGCATTGCATGCCCCATTAAACACTCTGCTTTGTTTTTTTGTTTACTCAAGCGCTAAATTTTGGAGTGAAACCTACTTTCTTTCTAACATGGAAAAAAAGCAACATTCCTCTTAATCAGGATCTGACTATATATATATATATATATATATATATATATTTTTTTTTATTCTGAGGACCTTTCACTCTCTATTGATTCACAGGTTCAGAATAAAGAGGATTGGAAAGGATAACGCAAACCTCATCTGAAAATTTCAGAGAAACAGGGAATGAACTATGTTGCAACTGGATCGAGTGGGTGAAAGCAGAAAACGCAGCATCCATGCTTGGACTACCCTCAAACCCAGCTCAGGCTTTTCAACCGGAATTAAAATGCACCATGAACACGACACTGTCTTTCAAAGTCTGATTGGATTTCTCTTTACTTTTGCAATATGCAAACGTTAGGGAACATGGCTGGAATGATAGGTATAAAACTCAGTTTACTCTCTCAAATTAACATTTAAATAAATCAACATTTCATTAAGATCCGGGCAGTAATTCAGCCTCTGACAACGTTGACATATACGAATGGAAAGAAGGACTGAATTCAGGTAATGTGTCACGTTACAAAGATAATTACGGATGCAAGCGCAGATCGTCAAACATTTAATAACAAATAAACACAATACAAAGGACTCTACAACAAACATGCAAAACACTGTGGCAAAAACTAAACACGGAAGCATACGCAGAAGCATGGAAAGACGATAACGTGAGACAAGGAAAGCAGTGCAAACAGTGGCATATATACTAGAGTGCTCATTAACAGTGTGCTTAACATTGGTATCAATATGTTGCTCACACAACATTCCTTATTAGACAAAAATGAATATATAATAGTGTTCCTACAGCTATGACTGCTAGAGCAATGTTTAGGGGACATTTATAAACATTGTATAAAATGTTCCCAGTAAACCTTTTGATATCCTTGGAACCAAAAGTTTTGGAGAACTGTAATATTCTGTAAACCTTCAGATTAGGAGAACGTTCGAAATAGAAAAGTAAGTGCGCCAGGGAAAGAACGTGTAGATCAAAACAGAGTATCGATTTCATTTGTGACATGAGAACAACACTGCCATACTGAAAAGCAGAGCCTGCACTGCATTGCTCTTATGTTGTTTAATCTTAGAGGAAAAACAAACAACAGTGGATTGCCCTTTTACAAGCTAAATGCTGAGTTTGTGTCAGAAATGAATGTAATTCCTCTCGCATTGTGTTTCGTTTCCATCAGTGTGTCGGAGTAGTGCTACAATGAGATGCAGTCACTATCCAATCATAGCCCTAAGCCATAGTCTGGGGCGTGGTAGTAATCGGAGAAGAGGAGAAGGGCCTGAAAGCGTCATTTTGATCACTCTAACCCTTAATAATCAAACTTCAAAATTATTGCTTTTAAAAAAATAAATAAAAATATTAATCTGGAAAACAACTACAGCTCATAGCAGGACCAAGGAATAACAGAACATTTTCAGCTAACCTAAAAACTGTTAGCTGGGTTATTAGCACTCTTAACTACTGTTTTAACTACACGTTGCACTATTTATTTTCAAGCACAAACACAAAACTTATCTTAATCATTTGAAGCTTCACTTTGATGGCCAAACAATAATGACAACATGTTCTGGTGGTGACAGCAGGCGATACGAGGCAGTATGGAAAAGATACAGCACATTTCTCTCACAGAGTGAGATCTAACAAAGCACTTTAGACATACTCCAGTGACTTCGACATTGTCTCAGGGACGCAGACTCTCGCTCCCTGCTTTCTGTCATCTGTCTCAAACAATGGCTGCGTCCGAATTCACGTACTGTGACAGGCTGCATTCGATGCAGTACCTACTACACGGTTGTTGAAACAGTACGTACTAATTAGTATGTGTGTGTGGTATGACTACAATCTTGGATATACTACATCGGCCATGTTGACATTGTCGTGTGACCTTCGACATCATCACAAACACAAAAATCTTAAAGGGACCACCAGATTAAAGCAACCACACTAACAGAAAAATGCACATCAGGAAAGTTAACTGAATTAGTCGTTTAATGTGGGTAGGGTTAACAGGTTGAGGTAAATTTGTTGCTGTTAGCTTGGCTGGCTAAGGCGTGATGGAGATCACAAAAAAGGGTTCAAATGCTGTGACACACCTTCAACAAGTTAACAATTTATTCGGGTATTGTTAAACAAGTCCCGTTTAACCCGGGTTTGATACTTAAAAAGAGCCGATGCTGAGCTCGTCAGCACCAGTCCCGTTGCATTATGGGATTTTTCAGTAGCGTAGTGTCCATCGGTTGCATGCTGCAAAATCTCACCAGAAGCAGTACGCCATCCGGGTATTTCTCACCTTCTGCTTTTTGCCTAATGTGTAGTAGGGTAGTACGCGATTTCAAATGCAGCCAGCTCTGTCCAGCTCAGCAGAGACAAAGCACTTGCTCTCAGCAGGAGGGCCTTTAAGAGGAAAAATGCTCTCAAAGATATCACAGTAAACAGACTGCCTGAAATACAATACACAGGTAGAAATGGAGTGAGAGAGAGAGAGAGAGAGAGAGAGAGAGAGAGAGAGAGAGAGAGAATTACAGCTTTTAGGGTAGCTGAAATTCACTTTGGGAACCAATGCATTTACCACATGAGTGATACTGACTGGGACAGTGGCAAATCTTTTCCCCTCCCGTCTCATTTTTAATTTCGAGAACAAAAAGAAGTTGAAAGGAGCGAGATTTGGTGAATACGGTGGATGTGAAGCGATAACCACATTGTTTCTGGTTAAAAACTCCTTGGTTGACAATGCAGTGTGTGCAGGTGCTTTGTCTTGGTACACAATCACCACTTCTCTGGCCATTTTTTCCTGATGCTTTCCCGTAGACGCCTAAGCACTTCAATGTAAAATCTGTTAAAAAATCAGGTGCACATGCCGAGTGCGCGTGCCACATTCGAATTCTGGGAATTTTTGGGTTCCCCCTCGCATGCTACAAAAACTTATTTGGGGGTACAAACAGCAGAATACAAAACTTTGTTTGTATTTGGTCACCAAATAATACAGTACTTCCATATAAAGCTACTGGTTGTGTGTGAATGTCTGGGAAAAACAAGTTCGGAAGCAGTCCTCGTTTTAATTAAAAATTGATGAAGCTCAGAGCTGTGCAGCTGCTGATAAACTTCAAAACTGTCTGTTGGAGCAGGTACTTTGAGCTGGAACTCTTTATCTGGCCTGAATTATAGTACTTTCACTACTTTTTCAAACTTACACACTTTGCATTAAACTTACACACTCTTACTGCCACAAGAGCAATACGATATAATGAACACAGAAAGGAATTGCTGAGATCTTTAGACTGTATCACTGAAGTCATCCATTTATTATTATTATTATTATTATTATTATTATTATTATTATTATTATTATTTATAGCGTCTTGCAAAATAAACTTTCATATTTTGTTGTGTTACAACCTGGAACTGAAATTGGGATTATATGTCATGGATCTACATAAAATAGCCCATAATATTGAAGTGGGGTGAGAAGTCATTATTATTTACAAATAAACAAAACATTAATGTTGTGATTGTATAACCCTGTTTTTCAACATTTTATTGTGATTGTACAACCCCATTGCTGTGAAACTTCTAAATTAGTTCTGGTGTAACCAGTTTCCATCAGAAGTGACATACATAAATAGTTGAATTGAATCCCCCTGTGTGCAGTAAAGATATACCTTAACAAGCAGCATCAAGAAAACCAAGGAGCTATCAAAACAAGTTCAGGGGCAAAGCTCTGGAAAAAAAAAAAGTCTCAATTGGACTTTAGTTACAAAAAAAAACAAAAAAAAAAAAACAAAAAAAACCCCCAACCTTTGAACATCTCCCTGCATTATTAATAGATGGAAATAATCTAAATAAATCTATTAATAGATTATTAATAGATAAGCCATTATTAATAGATGGAAAGAATATGCCATAACTGTGACTCTGCTATCAAGCAAAATTCACTGACCAAAGAAAGGAGGGCATTATTCATAGAAGCAACCAAGAGACCAAGGGTAAATCTGAAGATGTTGGAGAGATCCACAGCTCAGATAGGAGAAGTTGTTCACTGGACAAACATAGCCCGGATACTCTGCAAAACTCTGCTTTATGAAAGAGGGGGAAAAGGCCATTAGTTGACCAAAAGGTATGTTGATACTTCAGCAAACATGTGGGACAAGTTTCTGTCATATGATACCAAAACTGAACTTTTTGGCCTTGGCACAAAGTTCGTCATTTGGTGAAAACTGCTCATCACCCTGAGAAAACCATCCCCACAGTGAAGCATGCTGTTGGTAGCATCATGTCATGGGGATGCTTTTCATCTGCAGGGATTGGGAAACTGGTCAGGGATGAGGGAATTTTGCATCCAAATACAGGGCAATCCTAGAAGAAACCCTGTTCCAATCTATAAGAGACTTGAGAGGCATAACTTAAATGGTCCAGTAATTGGCCTCAATCCAGTTGAGAATCTGTGGCAAGATTTGAAAATTGCAGCATAGCAACAGGCTTCATCTAATTTGACAGAGCTTGAGCAATTTTGCAAAGAAGAATGAGCAAAAATGTCAGGATCCAAATTTGCAATCCATTTAAATTCCAGCTTGGAACACTACAAATTGTGGAGAATTTTATAACAAGAACCACCAAAACATTGACCATTGCACAGCATCCACCCAGAAGTTGCAATTTATTATCATCAACCTACAAATGCTTGTCTCAAAGGAAATGGGATTTCACACATTGAAATTTAAAGGCAGTACTTCTGATGTGCATGGCATTTCAGAAGAGCAATACATATCGAAGGTCATCAGCCCTTAAGCATCAAATGAGCTATGTTAAGCCACTTAATAGACTTACATTTGCACAAGTTGGATCAGGTAAGGTAAGGTATATCAATAAATGGAATATAATAGAAAATGCCAAGTAGTCTATAGCTGTTGTTTGAGCACTTTATGCATGAAATAGATATCTAGAGTAGTATATAATAACGAATTAGAAACACTTATTTCGTGTGACATTGTTGGCTCTAAAGAGTCGATTCAGAGAGCTGACAAAAAGAGCCAATTTTATAAGCCAACTCAGTAAGTTGATTCAAAGAGCCAGTTCAAAGTGTAGTGTCAAAGAGTTGATTCAAAGAGTTGATTGAAGGTGTTACAGTAATTCAAAGAGCCAATTCAAGGAACAGACTCAAAGAGCTGATTTAATTGGCAGACTCAGAAAGCTACATTTGACCTACTGTTAAAGCTATACTATACACAAAACAGCAAAGTAATTATTATCATTTAAAAAAAAATTTTTTTTTTTTACATCCGATAGTGTAGATTAATGTCAGCATTTACTGGAAATAGAAACTAGCCAAAGTCATGCCTTAGTCAATAATCCTTGCTTTGACAAAAAACAGGTTGTTCATGAGTAGTAAGTAAGCAGTTGGTGACAGATTGGCAACACCGTAAACACAAATGAAAGTGTCTGAAAGTGTGCTTATTTTACACTACAGCTTAAAAATAACACCAGTCGTGAATCACAGCTACTAAAACAGGATTAAAAAACAACAAATCCGCCTACCGTGATCACGGTAAGCTCTTAAAGCTGCAATATAAATGTCAAGTAAATAGAAAAGCGAAAAGCATACTCACATAGTGATTCATATTGACTGGGTGACAGTGGAAATGTCAGCTGTTTTAATTAAAATACTATGGTATAAATATGATTATTTGTCCTGCACTAACATGATTCCAAAGCCAAATGTTTGTTGTTTTATTCTTCTGAAGAACCAAAAGTCATTAGGACATTAGTAAATATGATTTAATAGCACAATGGTTCAGGAATACACTGCTAAAACGACACGTTGTCATGGCTCTTATAAGGTACCTTGTCCTAACCTTATTCATTTGGACATTTTCTTATATTGGGATTGGATTGTGTGCATTCATATTGATTTGCAATTGAGCAAACAGCATCTGTAATGGAGAGCTTTCTTTTCTCGTTCTGCTTTGTTACCATGTCACTAATTGCAAAAAACAACAGACAAACCCCTCCCCCCCTCATCCCCCCTCCCAAACACACACACACACACACACACACCCACACACACCCACACATTCAACATGAAATGATTCTGAATTAACTAAGATTTAAATAAGGAGTAAGGAAGAAAACCTTAAGGGGTGTGCTATTGCAGGAAAATAATCAACAATGAGACGGTGTGACATGTTACCACCCTGAAATTGATTCGTTTTCTATAACAGCATGTCCCAAAGTGTTTTATTCCTCTTATACCACAATAATGAACGATGAATAAATGAAATTGTTGTACGTTTGAACCATTTATAAATACATTGAATGTTGTGGAACGTCTACAAGACAATTTAGTTCATCTTATCACTTACCTTATAACACCTGTAGACAGTCGTTCCACCACTAACCTATGGGTTCTGTCCCTTGTAGTTAATAATACAAAGAAATTTGAGCTAGTCATTTTTACTGAGAAATGTGAAGCCTCTTTTCTGAAGACTTCCCTGCGGTGGTTTCTGTCCTGTCTCCGCCACTGGAATGCTATCGGTTGTCTCTAATGTGTCTCAGCTGTTCTGTGTTATGCTGGTGATTAGTTTGTGTATTTAAACCCCTTGTGTTTCATTGTCACATCGCGAAGCATTAAGTTTCTGTGTTTTGCTGCCAGAGTCATACCAAGCCTATTCATTGTGCTTGTTTCCTGGTTTTTGATCCTGCCCTCGTTTCCTCATTTCTCGTCTAAACCCAGTTTATGCCGGTTTGTAAATCGCCTGACCCACACCTGTTTTTGACTTTGTTTCTTTCTATCAATTTGGATGTGTCTGCCTGCCTCTCATTAAAGCTTTTAACTGCACTTACATCCATCTCCACCCTTGTTGACAGTTTCTTCTGGCATCACGTAAACATTGTATTGCCAAGGCACCATCTAAACCATGTCATTGCTTGATTAGATTCTAGATGCTCACTGACCTTCTGTAAAAGCTTATGTATTTTAATATCCTCCATTTTTTATATCATGAAAGCAGGGGAAAGCTTTTAGTAATTAATTCAGGAACATTTTGAGTCACAATATTTAAGAGAGTGAAGTAAGAGCAGTGAAATAGTCTGCTCTCTGAAGTACTGAACATTAGGACAGGTCACTGAATAATTAACCTTTTTGTTATTCTTGCAAGAAACTCACTATAAGCAAAATATTTCAAAGCATTAAACTCATGAAACTAATTTCCTGTGTAGGAGGCCTGGATTACAGATGATGTTGATTACAGAACTGGATAAAATTGCAGACAGGTCAAGAAATCCACTGAACATTAGCGTATCTGGAGCTGAGGCTGTTCTCATACACTTTTGTCACCAAAATATAGAATTATCTGGTTGTTCATGGTGATTAAACAGCATTGGATCAGCAGTGATTCAGTGTTGAATCTGTATTATAGTGTGACATGAACTAGAACCATTTTAGCCATTTTATCAAATACATTTTACCACACTGAAGTAATTTGTAGGTGTACAATCAGAGACTGTCGCCTATTTTTCAGCTCACCCATTACTGTGCCCAGAAGTGGAAAAGCACCAATGTAAGGTCTCTGACAAGAGATTATACTAAAAACATTTCCAGTCAGATATCGTCATGAATCAACTTGGAATTGGACGTGTGTGTATATCGTCTCAACGCACTGTGAAGAGGATGTTTCGAGTGGCCAAAAAATCTCCAAGGATCACATCTGGAGAATTGCAGAACTTAGTTGCGTCTTTTGATCAGAAAGTCTCCAAAACTACAATCCGAAGTCACCTACATCACCACAAGTTGTTTGGAAGGGTTTCAAGAAAAAAGCCTCTACTCTCATCCAAATATAAACTCAAGCGTCTTCAGTTTGCCAGACACTACTGGAACTTCAATTGGGATCGGGTTCTAAGGTCAGATGAAACCAAAATAGAGCTTTTTGGTGATAAACACCAGAGGTGGTTTTGGCACACAGAGAGGTAGCCATATGGAAAAGTACCTCATGTCCACAGTTAAATATGGTGGTGGCTCTTTAATGTTTTGGGGATGTTTTTCTGCCAGAGGACCTGGACATTTTGTTAGGATACATGGCATCATGGACTCTATCAAATATCAACAGATATTAGATGAAAACCTGACTGCCTCTGCCAGAAAGCTTAAAATGGGCCGTCGGAAGATCTTCCAGCAGGACAATGATCCAAAACATACATCAAAATCAACACAAAAATGGTTTATCACCAGAGATGGAAACTCCAGTCTGTGACTTGGATTCGAGTCGCACTTAAGTTGCAAAAAAAATGACTTGCGTCTTGACTTGGACTCATGAACAACTGACTTGACACTTGACTTGGACTTGAAGACAGACACTCGTGAAAAAACGCAAGTCATTTTGGTTTGGCATTCCCCATTACGTTTTCTCTTTACTACCCCACATGACAGCATCAAACACCACATTTTTCTATTCATTCCTCATTCATTCCCTATCAGTATGTGCTGCAGCAGCAAATATCAAAACAATTAATCTCCAAACACACCAAGCCAGCATTATTATATACACGCGTAACACGTCTGAAGGTGCATGTTCATCACCCATTGATAAAGTGCTGTTATATAAATGAACAACAAACAATAACAAAAATAGCCAAGTCCTACCTTGTGATAATCTTCCTATCATTTAATTTGAAAAGCAGTCAATTAATCAAAAGGGAAGCTGCGGTGTTACACAGCTGTCAGAGCTGTTATCTTGGCAAAGGGAGGTAAGCACAAAGTATTGACTAAAAGGGTGCCAATAATTGTGTCACACATATATTTAACAAATATATATATATTTTTTTGATAAACCTGTGTTTTGTTTGCAATTGTTCCATTATCCATTATGCAATTATCCACGAGAGCAGAGTATTTTTGTGAATTTTCTCAACAAAAGATCAAAAGGTTCAACAATAAAGACAAATTTTCACAGCCTTCTTTGCTTATATTTATCAAGGGTGCCAATATTATTGGAGGGCACTGTAGATTAGGAAACTATTTGCTATATTTGAACAGATATGTGTTAGCTAATGGTCCAATGACACCATTGGCTAAATTTCACTATAGGCTGACTAATTAGCATTAGCATCAGCGCTAACTAGCGTCCTGCTTCATGGATATTAGCAAAGGCATGCAGTTTTGGAAGCTGGTCTTCAGAATTGTCAGTACTCAGTGATTAAACCAGTGGGTTTTTTGTTTTGTTTTGTTTTTTTTACTTAATCAAATTGATTGTGTATTATACACATTGGTATATAGAGTAGCTCAAAAAAAAATCCTCTCAGAAATCCTGTCAAGTGTTACTGTAGTTGCGACTTCCGAGACTGAAGTGGAGTGACTGAAGGTTGTTAAAGAAATATATCAGCAGTATGACAGTTCTGACTCCTGTCCTAATAAGCAGAAATCAACAACAATCATGCACACACAATCTTTTAAATGCTGTATCTACACTTGCACTGAAACACTGACACAGATTAGCTAACAGATTCGCTTACCCTGCGTATGACTAGCTCAGCCTTTTAGCTCATTGTATAATCTCAACGGGTTTTTGTGAGCAATCCACACAAATTGCTTTCACGGGTATCGTGTGAAAGCATATAATGTTCCTCTTTATTGGTAATAGCTTTAGTACTATAACTGAGACAATTTCAAATACTCACACAATCCACACAGGTCTCTTAGCTAGTTTGTTGATTTACTGGACACCACAAGGTGCAGTGTTTACTTATGACATTTCATTAACGCACTTTATTGTTAGATGCCAACTCTTTATAGTACTTAAAATCCTGAGGTGGACATTTATTAAATGCTACTAAAACAGTTGAACTCCTACACATGTACACACTGGCAGGTAAGAGCTTCATGAGTCACATTTATAACTATAATGACTTACTATTGTGTCCTAGTAAAGCACATAGTCTACAACAACATTTTTTATTATTCTACTCTAGGAAAAAAAAAAGAAAAGAAAGACAAGCTGTATATGTATCATGTAAAATTGTATTAATTAAATATCCTAGAAGAAACATTTCATTTATGCTACAACAATGACTAATCATTTGGTGAAAGAAGCAGCTTTTTCCTAAATAAACACAATAAAGATGGATAATTATTCATTTAAAATGTATTTATTTATCGATAAAACAACACATTTGTCAGTGAGCATTTTTGAATCTGTAGCTGTAGCTGAAAAATGCACTTTCATTCTTTTTATTTCTTTGTAAATTATTTCCATTTCTTTCCATTTTTTTTCTGTATTTATTTTCAACAGACTGATAATGACTGGAATGTTTAGATGTTTGAATCGTCATCTAAACTAACGAGAATCGACGTGTGACCTTTACTAAACACATAATCTTTCCATAATGTTGACTAAGAGCTTGAAATGGTCAGGAACACAGTCCTTCTCATTAAACAGCAAAGACAACAGTTCATGAAAAAACAAACAATTAGCCTGAATGGTGTTGTTAATTACTGATGTGGACACAATCAATGATTACACAAAGACTGAAGGCTGAAGCTGTCACGAAAACCCAAAGCAACATCTCATGCTTATTCATATAGTATTGCATTTAAAATGGATGAATATGCTGTATTATATAGATGTCAGCAGAGACACTGTTCTTGTGTACAGAGCTCTTCTAAACAAAACAGGATAAGTAGATGGGTGAACAAGGTACTTAGAGATGAAAATAATTATGACCTTTCACACAATTTGTTACAGTTTCTCTTGTTATTGCTAAAACCATGTTGTACATCTGGAAGAGATTGGCTACAGTCGATATGCTAAGTCTGATAAACATGAAACGGTGTACAGTGTACCTTATCTGCTGTGACAGGTAATACTTTATCTCTTACCCCACCCCCCCCCTCCCCCACCTCTCTCTCTCTCTTTCTCTCTCTCTCTTCCTGTCTTTGTTCCTGGTAGATTGACCCAAAACTCTCTGTGACATCTAGTGTTGTGGACGTAATAGGTCAGAAGAAGTGCAAATGTGACAAAATGAATAATACAGCAGGCTACAACCATAACAGTAATTGTCGTCATTATTCATAAAATCACCATCCATTATTTGCCTTCTCGGTCACAGTGGAACACCTATAATGACTATAATAACTGAAGACTGAGGTGGCTTCTACTAGATTTACCCCTGGATTCATTTCACCTTGAAAATAATACAATATGAGCCTGGATATATTTGAATTGTAGGTATACATACAGTTCATTTTAAATGACCTCAGTGGTTTTGGTATTCACAATATATCCGAATATATATTAATCAGTTCTCTTTCTGGATATTTTACCAAACTGATAATCTTTCAGACCACTTGTTTTCACACCATGACTATGTTAGAACTCAGACCCCCACTGAATTAATGATATTTTCTTTCAAAATGGTTGAAGCATGATGAAAAATTCCATATGGAAGAGAAAAAGCTTTGCTTTGAAGTGAAATACCTGGGGGGATTTGGAGCATTCATGCAATTATCCAATCAGCTAACCATGTTCCAGCAGCACAATACATAAAATCCTACAAATACAAGTCAAGAAGTTCAGTTAATGTTCACACCATATATCAGAATAGGGATTAAATGTTATCTTATGGTTCATGGTTGTTGGTCCCCGTGGGCTGGTCTGAGTATTTCAGAAACAGCTGATCTCCTGAGATTTTCACACTCAACAGTTTCTAGAGTTCACACAGAATGGTGTAAAAACAGAGAAGAAATATCTTGTTGATGACAGATGTTAGAGAAGAATGGCTAAACTGGTTCTAGCTGACAGGAATGTAACTTATATAGTGACTTAAATAACCACATTTTACAACGGTGCTGAGCAGAAAAGCTTGTTTGTCGTGCGCGTTAACTGGAGCTCTTGACTTGTAAATTATAGTACAGTTACAAGTTAATATATAATATACTGTAACGTTTGTTTACATGGGATTTTTGTGAACTTTTGTTTACATATTATTATTACTGCTTCCTGACTACATAAGCTCAGTACATGATTACTAGTGCCACAATGCCTCTATTACCCTGTATTTCTCGGTCCTGTTGCTATCTACAGTAACACTGCTTACTTTGTCATTGGACCACATGGCCCCACTGGCAGCCATGAGAGTATTTATTTATTTATTTATTTATTATTTTCTATTTTGCAAGGTGACAGAAAACTGTACTTACATATGGACTGAAGCCTCAAGCCTTAGAGCAATATGTGAAGTGGACTGGGATGACTGTTTTCATAAGACACGAATCAAATGGACCACAAAATGGAAAAAAAAAAAGTACGGTTTGCTTGTGGGCCATTTTAGAGCGGTCTGATTTAATTTGTTGTGTTCATATATGTACACAAAAGATGCTGAACCATTGATCTGAAACTTCTCGGAATGGTAAAATGGACGAAGTGTGAAAACACCCTTAAATAAATAAAAAAAAGATCAGTAAAAAAAATAATAACCCTCGCAAAACAAGGTTCATTCAAGTATACTACAAGTTTCTACAAGTTTATTACAAGTATACTAATGCAAAAGGTTCTCAACAGGGACCTCTTTACCTGTAAAATAACTGTAAAATACTGTAAATTCCACTGGCCCAATTTTCACATACCTAATCCGGATATGTAAATATTACGCAGATTACTGAAAAATATTTACAATAATATTTTGCTATTTATTGGAACTTTACAGAACACATTAGGTCAAAGTTGGTATTATGTATGTGCTACTTGTTTATTTATTTATTATTATTTTTTAAATATTGAGGTTTGGATTAAATCCAGTCAAGTGACCAGTCAAACTGGCTTTTAACTATAAGAAATATAATCAGATAACATACAGTAAATATAATAACTTTGATAATGGTGGATTGTGACGTTTCACTGCTGTAACAAAATATAAAAATAAATCATGGACCCTCTGGTTATGTTTCCAGAGACCCCACTTTAAGAACCACTACATATCCAGTACATGTATACTCAGTATACTGCTATAGACTATAATAAGCATCAAGAACACATGTTCTATGTTTACTTAAAGCAAAGTACACAAAGCAAGCTATTAGTTTATGAAACATACTGTATTCTCAGTATTTGTGTATACTGCATTCTCATACTGCATTCGTATATTAGCTCCAAATTGTTTGTTAGATCTTTATGCAAGCATGTATTAATGTAGTATACCAGAGGTTCTCAAACTTTTTGAAGTCAGGGACACCATTACCTGTAAAATATATTCCATAGAACTCCTCAGAATATATAAATTTTATGAAAAGAAATCCATCTAATCAAAATATTAGACTCACGATTCAAATGTGTACTATATGTATACTATTCTGGCTGTTAATCGGAGCTTATTATTCCTGACCCATTTAATTCAAATGACCAGTCGAATATACAAATAACTGTAAGAGCTCAATAATAATCATAATAAGGTTGGTAATGTTTAACTCACACACCCCC
>NC_071281.1:14517419-14657419 GCF_023375685.1 Ictalurus furcatus
ATCTTCACAACACATATTTGTGGAAATGTATCATGGCACGAACAAAGGAGATTTCTGAAGACCTCAGAAAGAGTTGTTGCTCATCAAGCTGGAAAAGGTTACAAAACCATCTCTAAAAAGTTAGGACTCCAGTAATCCACAGTCAGACAGATTGTGTATAAATGGAGGAAATTCAAGACCACTGCTACCCTTCCCAGGAATGGAGACCAACAATGATCACTCCAAGACCAAGCAAATGTTTTGGAATGACCAAGTCAAAGTCCTGACCTTAATCCAATAGAAATGTTATGGAAGGACCTGAAGCAAGCAGTTCATGTGAGGAAACCCACCAACATCCCAGAGTTGAAGCTGTTCTGTACCGAGGAACGGGCTAAAATTCCTCCAAGCCGATGTGCAGGACTGATCAACAGCTACCCCAAACGTTTAGACAAGGGGGTCACACCAGATACTGAAAACAACTGTTCACATACTTTTGCCACTCACAGATATGTAATATTGGATCATTTACCACAATAAACAAACAACCAACTATAATATTTTTGCCTCATTTGTTTAATTGGGTTCTCTATCTACTTTTAGGACCTGTGTGAAAATCTGATGACGTTTTAGGTCATATTTATGCATAAATCTAGCAAATTCTATATGGTTCACAACCTTGCAAGCACCACGGTAGCCCTTTCAATAGATTGAATATAATTTGCTGTGATGGTTTTAACATTATAACAGTATTTCTTTAAATACATATGATTTTTCTTTTGAAAGATTGTTTATTTTTATATATGACTTTCCAGCCATTTTCCACAATCATTTTTTAAACCACTTAGAGATTAGTTGACTATGAACTACCTGGAAGTCATTCTTGTCATATAGAAATTTAAATTTTTATGTAAAACCACCCTCGTGGTAAAATAACGTCTAAATTCTATTTGTGCAGCATTTAACCGCAAAGATATGCAAAACATAGAACATTGGTTCTTAAGCTGTAACAAAAAACAACTAATAAATCCCACAGGACAGAATTTTAATTTCTAGATTATTTAAATGTGGTCAATAATATTTTGGTCATTTATTAGTCATAGAGCTTTGTGCTCCTGAGCGTTTCACTGACAACACATTTCATGTTAAACTTGGTTGAAATGTCTAGTCAGACATGACATTAGCATATTTTAAACTGCAATTGTTAATTTAGCAAGTGATCTAATCCTGACCCTGATTCAGGCACCGTGCCACAGAAAAGACAGACAGCATCACAGTTACCTTTTTGTAAAGAAGAAAATCTCCCCTCTGATCTGTGCTATAGCATCAAATACGATGTTCTCTTTGCAGATATCCAAAGGAGTGACTGGACCCTGAGTGGGAAGAACTGGCTTTCCTGTTGGCACACCTGTGAGTGAGAGAAATAGTCTTCCATCATTCTGATCTTATATATGTGATAAAACATGACAGGATGTACTGTTATAGGAAAATAATCAACGGCTGGGTGGTGTGATGCGGCCCGAGGAGAAGTGGAGTTACTGGTAACACCGTGAAGTTGATACATTTCCAATAACTGTATGTCCCAAAATTGTTTAGTCCTCTTGTACCAAAGCAATTTGCCAACAGTTACATTTTGCTTATTTATAGTTGTATCTAATGTCGTGGAACACCAGCCTTTCTCTAACTGTTACAAAGCACTGCTACTGGAGATTCATGCATACATGCTAAATGAACACTTCCTTACAGACAAGAGCACCATATAAACAATTACATATTCTTGTTTTTGTATTTGTGTGTATTTTCTACTATAGAAATAAAATAAGCACATTACTATAAACCTACTCTATGATTTGAATTACCTTCAACACTACAATCAGAACTGCTGTTACAGACCATCTGACCAATCAGATTTGAGAATTCAATAATGCTGTGGTATGTCATTTTAATTGTAGCATCATTAAATGTGTTTTGTTTGACTCTCTAATTACCGTAGAGCTCCTGAATTCCTCTGATGTCATCATTGGGGAGCCTGAAGTTCTTAGTGTAGGTGTAGATGGGAGCCATGAGTGCTCCAGGGTCTTGGGAGTGCTCCAGGCCCAGAGCATGGCCAAACTCATGAGCTGCCACCAAGAACAGACTGTAGCCTGGAGGATAGTGGACAAAGAATGGGTCAACACACCTAAGCCTGGTCATTGTAATATATAATTACAATACAGGTCATCTTAAACTAGCATTCAGTAATGAGTGCCATATTGTTAGTCAAGATGGTGTCAAATTATGTGTTGTGCTTTGTATATTTTACATCTAAGCCAAACAGATCCCGTGATTGATCACCTTGGTCTGGACAAAAGCCCCATTTGCGGTCTTCATCAAAACTCTTGGTGGCACTACACCACATCTTCCCATCATTACGTCCAGAGGTGGTGCATGCGTCATAGGATTTGCCCAGGAAAATAAACGGGAACACACAGGGAGCTCCTTCAGCATTCCCTCCAATCGTAGACATGGCTGAAGGGCAAGGAAGAACACAACACAACTTCATGAAAGGATATAGAGTAAAACTATACCTCGAGCTATGGTTCTCGCTTTTGCAAGAGAGTCTTGTATATTTTGTCAATAAACCAATGGCCATGTACTTCTACTTCCACTGAAAGAGGCACTATGACTGCCATGGCAGATAACATAGCCACACTCACCACCAACTATTAAACATCCGCCAAATCCGTGACTATATGATGCTAAAGTTCACCATTCGATAGTTTGTTTTCCTCACGGAAACTGGTGCATGGGCACATGTTTAGACAGATGTAAAGATAGCTAATCAACTTACAACCTTTAAGATACCAAAATCTGAGGTGTACTACACCTATCTGATGCCTGATTAGGAGTGTATAAGGCTGAAACTAGAGCAGCTTAAACAACTGTGAACAGTTACTACAGCAACCAATAACAACAGAGACAAGGATCTGGAGTTAAATAAAATGTGCCTGTCTGTTTTAGCATGGTTTAGCAAAATATAGGCAACCACTTGATGCTTCTTAATCCATCTGAAACCAATTCCAGAATAATTTCCATTTCATCATGAAAAAAGTTCCAGACCGTTTCAGGATTGTTTTTTTTTTTTTTTTTTTTTTCCAAATGTCATTCTTAAACATTCTAGACATTCTATATTGGTAAAATTTTATGTAATGGTAATTAATGGTATAGTTTAAAAAAAGTCTATATAACTGAGACATAACTATAAGTCTTGAGTCTATATAACTTAGAACCCTTACTTTACTCTATGTAGTCCTTATATTTTTCAAACCACATTCTGAACTTTGGTACTTTTCCATATTGAGAAATGAATGCATTTTAATCTCATACTTTTCCAAAACTCTGTTTAAAGATGTGAATACTGCGGGCAATAAAGCACATTTATAACACTAATTTCTACTAACAGGGGTATTCTCTAACATATTTAGTACACTAATTATTTTTTCTGTCACCCAGCTCTATATTAAGGGTAGCTTCTAATGTTCTTAATGCTAAAAGAGTGCAAAGCAACATGCAAATGTGTCTGTTACTCACATTCCACACTTTCTTAAGGCTATTTCACAGTACAACTGGCAATAAATGATTTTTACAGCAGTGTTTTAGTATCCAGGGAAATATTAATAGCATGATACATCTGACATTAAGAGTCTCACTGGTAGTTAATGGAAAAAGCCTGTCTTATCAAAAATGAAGAAATGACATTTGAAACCAAGTCTAAGCATTCAGATCTCTATTGCAAAAAGATCTGTCCTGACTCGCAACACGCTCTCTTTGGTTGTGAATGTAAAAGAATCTGACAGAGATGCTTTTAACATTAGCACAACACCAGATGCTTTGAACATTAGTACGGCGGTATTATTATTAGAGGAATGAAACTCCAAAACCGGTGAAATGAGAGGCTTTACTTTTCCCGCACTGCTCAGGTTTTATTTTGAACGATGGGCTTGATGCAGCCCAAGCCTTCTTTTGCTTTTTAGTCAGACGTTATACAGTATGAACACACACACTGGCACAGAAACACACACAGGACTACATTCTCAGAGAATTAGATCCAGATGAAGAGGCCTGCTCTCTTAGTTTTAGCCAGTTTTTTGACACAATGGAAAAAAAAAAAACTACTGCCAGCCCACAGTGAAAAAAAAAAACCCGACCAAAACATATGAGCGACTTTCATAGCCTTCTAGGAGATTAACAGGACAAATGGACACTGCAGATGGTTCTATCATACTTAAGGGATGGGATAAGGAATTTAGAAATATCTATCAATTATGGCAAAATACAGTAAGTAATAAATATTGATATTTTGTTCATTAGAATGAGACATATTTTAGAAATATTTAGTAGGTTGAACAGTTTGCATTTGTGCCCATGTGAGTGACAAAGCTTTAACCAAAATGACTAAACATTCAGCTAAGATGGAAGATAAAATTAAAACATATAAATGATTTGTTTGATTTTTATATAAAAAAATATATATATTTATAAATTGAATCAATAATTACAGTATGTACCATATGCAACTTATCTGTGCATATAGAAGTCTTTTAACTGAAGTGGCTCAAAAAGAAACCAAACTGCTTTGTTATTTTTGGCTGAAATATGGCCTAAGCGGACACATTTTTCCTGCTGAGTGTAAAGCACTTTAAAAAAAAATAAATAAATAATAATAAAAAAATACTGCCCATTCATGTGGCTAAATTAGCATGACCCTCTAAAATGACTCTCTGCCAACTGAATGTGACCACAACAAATATTATATCTTAGTAATATTACCTGACAATTAAGCTTTCATTCATCAGTGTGTCCAAATACTATATCTCTCAAGTCCTTTAACATCTCAAAATACTGCTACACTTCACATTGTATTAGTAATAATTGTCTATAACTCAAAATGGTTCCAGCCACAACCACATTATGACTCACAACCACATTGCAG
Organism: Ictalurus furcatus; assembly: GCF_023375685.1. Lineage (NCBI taxonomy): Eukaryota > Metazoa > Chordata > Actinopteri > Siluriformes > Ictaluridae > Ictalurus > Ictalurus furcatus. Next base: position 14,522,368 of record NC_071281.1, read on the forward strand.
CAATCCTTTTAATAAGAAAAGTGTGATGCATTGGGACAGTAAAAAATAACGAGGTACCAGTTTCGGGGCAGAATCCATAGGTCTTGTCCTGGTCATAGTTCTCGGTAGTGGCGCACCAACGGTACCCGTCATCTCTACCTGAAGTGGTGCAGCTGTCATACTTCTCTCCTAGGAACGTGAAGGGTAACTTGCATGGTGCTCCTTCTCCATTTCCACCCAGTGTGAGCAGCACTGCAAAATGCAAAGTACACTCTTAGAAAAACGTCAAGGGTTATTTAAGGGTGGAACTCTTTCCAAGAGATAATTAGCTTCCTGCTGATATCTATCTGATACTGAAAAGATTGTATGGCATGTTCTGTGGTAATACATACTAAAATATTTTGGTCAAACTGGTGTTCTACCATGGGTTTCCCAGTCATGTGTAGGATGAGTGTTATATACAGTATAAACATCAAGCATCTGCAATAATGTATAGCTGCAAAGTCTGTCATTAAATATACAAGTACAGTGAAATTAATTTCTTCACATATACCAACTTGTTAGGAAGTTTGGTTCAGACCACAGAGTCAGTCATGATACAGCACCCCTGAAGCAACTGAGAGTAAGGGTCTTGTATAACGACCAACACATGGCAGCTTGGCAATGCTGGGATTCAAACTCTCATCCTTCTCACTGAGAGCTGAGACCCTATATCGTGGTCTCATCTCTGCTATGTAAATAATATAAAATGGCAATATATTTTTTTGGAAAATTTAGTAGTAGCATCAGCAATATCGGCTAAATGGTACTCACATTCATGTGGACAGAACCCGTACTTTCCATCAGTGTCAAAGTCATAGGTTGTCGAACACCACAGAAATCCATCATCACGTCCTTCATTTGTGCAGGTGTTGTATAGTTTACCCATGAAGAGGAACGGAAACTTGCAGAACTCCCCCTCTGCATTGCCAAACTTCACCTTTACAACTAGAGAGAGGGTAATGGAAAACATAGTTTTACTTGGGCCATGGAGAAAGACCTTTATATTCATGAAAACCGTATGGTGAAAATACCTTGACCCTCTCCCAAAGTCCAATGCTCATCATCATCAAAGTGGGAATCTCCTCCAATCCCAGGACCTGGAGCGAACGCGTGGGCCAGGAGACCATCCTTACCATCAAACGGATAACCATCACCATGCTCTAAAGATCACACCAACGTCGAGTCAGCACATACTGTATACCATCACATTCCTGATAAATGTAGTGTATCCTGATTTCTACAACACATCTGAGAAGTCTGTAACAACATGCTGGGATTCATTCACATCTGAGTCATCTGTGGTTTTTGTTTGCTATGTCCTGTTCTTCTTTGGGTTCATTGGCAGGACAGAGATACAGCCACTGGATAAAAATCTCAGCTGGTCAAAAACAAGCAGGGTTTCGGACAAAAGTAGTTATCTCGTGATTTCTTTTGACAGTTCATGTGCCCTCATAAGCTGCAATTTCCAGTAAACTGAGCTGTGCTTTTAATTATACAGTGAAACTGCAAAGGCAAAGTTGAACCAAACCACAGCTTGTGCAGAGAGTAACTGCAGTTACAGTGTCTATTCATGTTGTATTTTCTCAAACTATATCTAGCATTAAGTATTGCATACATCGAAATCCTTAAAAAAAAAACAAAAAAAACTATTGCAGTCACCTGACATGTAACTTTTCTTGTTAGTGATTCTTGTACTTTATTTACTAAGGTGTATGAAGACACCCAGACAAACAATCACACCAGAATGTTTTTACAAATACCATTGCGCCCAAAGTTGATCATGATATCAGCCTCTCCGGTCGTAAGGCGTGTGAATTTCAGAGGTGTAACATCACTCCAGACTTTAAAAGCACGGAAGAATGCATCATCAATCGTCTCCTCATCCATGTCTGGACTGTGACCCAAGATCCTAAAGAGAAGATAGATAGTTAGACCTCCATACTCAAAAGTGAAGTCTCTTATACCCTTGTACTCTTAGAATAGACCGTGTTTGACATGATAAAATCCTACGAGACATATTTGTGGTTATGACTCATTTATAGTGTTGGTTTCGCATCCAGCTATAAGGGCATCCTCTATCAAAATATTCCCCTTTCTGTCTTTGACTCATTCTGTTGCTAGTGATGCAAACAGTATCGTTCCGGTCAGCTCTAGCCACAGAAGGCAGCGTCAGGACATTCTTTAAACATTGCTAATGCTGTCGTTGCTTTCCAGTTGGGTTCTTTGTGGCTTGCAGAGATACCAAATATGGCTTTTGTTATATATATATATATATATATTTATTTATTTTTCAGAGAAGAAGAAAAAAAACATTTTCGGATCCAAAAAGAGGACTGGACATCATTTACCAGAACAAAATGTTTGAGTAGTCTCATTTTCCTATCTCAGAAAACAAACAGCAGGATGCCTTGGCAGTCACACACACACACACACACACACACAAACACACACACACCTGTATGTAATTTCATTATTTTGCCACTTAGGCTTTGCTGGGAAGAAGTTGTAATTGGCAACATCTGGGACACCACAGCGCGGCTTCTTCATAATCTCAACTGTGTTCTGGTCAATCTCTCCCGTCTCCGGAAGAGAAAAGAACTTCTGCATCTTCTTCAGTGTGTCCTTCAGAACCATCAAGTTGCAGCGATCTTGTGGGCAGCCATAGAACTTATTCAAATAATGCTTTAGATATATAAGACAGTTAAGGAGAGAGGGAGGAGGAGAGAGAAGAAAACAAGAACAGAGTTGACAGAGTTTAGAGGTTAACCTCACTGGAAGTGCTACCACATTCCAAACCTTCTCCAACCACATCCCACATAAAATAAATAAATAAATAAATAGTTTAGAACTTTAAATAAACATTCATTTTATGGTCTTAGGCACTCTTTATAAATGACAGCTTTTAACGTATAACACAATAAATAAGAAAAGATGTCTTTCCAAAACAAAGGCAGGATTTTACATTGTGGCAAGGAAAAAAAAAGTCTAGAAAATATTTTTTTTTAATTCCTAAAAAAAATTAAAAAAATAAATCCCCCATCATGAACATTAACTCCAGGTTACAATGAAATATCTTAAAGTGTTTACCTGTAAAAACCCATGACACATTTTCCACATTAATTCTCATGACCTACTCACCAGCGCTACTTCTTTGTCTGTCCGGGATATAGGATCATCGCCTGGGAACTTAATGATTGGCGAAGGCGCTGCAAAAGTTCCTAAAGTTGCAAGAACCTGAAACAGGAGAGCTCGAAGGACTAAATGCCTCCGTCTGAAAAGCGTCAAGAAACTCATTTTATCCGGTTGCAGAAGGAGCCTGGACACAGACGGTAGTAACAGCTCGGCACCGTGCGCTCTTGAAGCTCCAGTGTGCGCGCGCACGTGTGTGTGCGTGCGTGTGTGTTTTCCGCTCGTTTTCCTACACTACTGCACACAACCGACCCGGAGCTCGCGCACAGGCGGGCTCGTGGACGCGCACACACAGTACTCCGGCGCCGCTTGATTCCCGGTGGCGCGAGGACAGTGAAATTGGAGCCGCCAGCGCGTGCACCGAGTGACGTGCTCATGCGCGCAAACTGAAGCAGACCAGATGTGCAAAGACGAAAACACGAAGGAAAGTCCTGATGTGACTCGTGATCTCAGGCAATCACATGTGGATTTTACTCACGTGAATTTTAGACACTCAAACAAAACAAAACAAAACAAAAAGACATGACAGAGACAAATATATCTAAATGTTTTAAGCACTTACATAAAGACTTCGAATATGCATTTATATAAGTCTCTAAATGCACCATTTGAAGTAAACATAAGGTGTAAGGTGTAAACACAGACCTAATTAAGGTATATGGTGAAAACTTATGTGATCATAAGTTTTTATTCATCATAAGTTTGGATTCTGGTTTGATGCATTAGACAGCACTCAAACACCACCATCATCAAAACACTTAGTGAAGAAATAGATTTAATAACAACGATGTTCATCACTGTAGTACAGTTCCAGAGGTTTGTAGAATCTGGGCCAATGCACATTGAAATTGAAGCTGCAGTGTATTTCACTAATAATTGTAGGTTATTCAAATTTGAGTGTAGTACACCTACAGTATATACAGTGTCCTCCAATATTATTGGCACTATGTTAAAAAAAATCACAAAAATACTCTGCTCTCGTGGATATCAACCAATTGCAAACAAAACACAGGTTTATGCAAAAAAAAAAAATACTTTGTTAAATATAGGTGTGCAAAAGTATTGGCACTCCCATGAATTCATCCATCCATCCATCTTCAACCACTTACTCCTTTTCAGGGTCGCGGATTCATAATGGAAAAATTTATTTGAAGTATATTCCCAATGATAATAATAATAATATTATTATTATTATTATTATTATTATTATTATTATTATTATTATTATTATTTAGTACACCTGGGTGACTAGGAACAAGAAAATGTTCAACCATGACTTCCTGTTTCAGGGGAATAAATATGGGGTAGCACATAGGCCAAATTCCCTTACTCATTCATAACAATGGGTAAGTCCAAGGAATAGAGCTGTGATGTGCAGCAAAAGGTTGTTGAGCTTCACAAAATGGGAAGTGTCTATAAGAAAATAGCACAAGCACTGAAAATGCCCATTTCCACCATCAGGGCAACAATTAAGAAGTTCTAGTCAACTGGAAATGTTATGAATCAACCTGGAATTGGACGTGTGTGTCTATATCGTCTCAACGCACTGTGAAGAGGACGGTTCGAGTGGCCAAAAAGTCTCCAAGGATCACAGCTGGAGAATTGCAGAAGTTAGTTGTGTCTTGAGACAGAAAGTCTCCAAAACTACAATCTGAAGTCACCTATATCAGCACAAGTTGTTTGGAGGGGTTTCATGAAAAAAGCCTCTACTCTCATCCAAAAACAAACTCAAGCGTCTTCAGTTTGCCAGACACTACTGGAACCTCACATGGGATCGGGTTCAAAATGGAGCTTTTTGGCAATAAACACCAGAGATGATTTTGGTGCACGAAGAGAGGTAGCCATATGGAAAAGTACCTCATGCCCACTGTTAAATATGGTGGTGGCGCTTTAATGTTTTGAGGCTGTTTTTCTGCCAGAGGACCTGGACATTTTGTTAGGATACATGGCATCATGGAGTCTATCAAATATCAACACATACTAAATGAAAACCTGAAAATGACTGCCTCTGTCAGAAAGCTTAAAATGGGCTGAGGTTGGATCTTCCAGCAGGACAATGATCCCAAACATACATCGAAACCAACACAAACATGGTTTACTGACCACAAAATCAAGGTCCTGCCATGGCCATCCCAGTTGCCTGACTCGAAAACAATAGAAAACCTGTGGGGTGAACTGAAGAGTAGAGTCCACCAGTGTGGACCTCGAAATGTGAAGGACCTGGAGAGATTCTGTATGGAGGAACGGTCTCAGATCCCTTGACAGGTACACTCTAACCTCATCAGGCATTATAGGTGAAGACTCAGAGCTGTTATCTTGGCAAAGGGAGGTAGCACAAAGTATTGACTAAAAGGGTGCCAATAATTGTTTTACACCTATATATATATATATATATATATATATATATATATATATATATATATATATATATATATATATATATATATATATATATATATATATTTATTTTATAAACCTATGTTGTATTTGCAATTGTTTATCCATGAGAGCAGAGTATTTTTGTAATTTTTTTTTTTAACAAAATATCAAAAGGTTAAACAATAAAGACAATTTTTCACAGCCTTTTTTTGCACATATTTACCAAGGGTGCCAATATTAGTGGAAGGCATTGTAGTTATAAATAAAGAATAGCCATGAAAAGTAACGGAGTAATGAAGCTAAACAGTGCAAGTACTGGAAGTGAATAGGGAAGTTAAAAAATTAAAAGTAAAATAAAACAAATAACCAAAACAAGAAACAGCCACCATAAAAACATCAGATGTGCAACAGCTGATCAAAGCCATGAACCGGATGCATCCCATATGGCTGCATACAAGTGTAGGAAATAACAATTGCTACTTCATATGTACTGAGTTCCTTTGGAAGCCAAAACTGAATTTGGAAATTTGATACTGACTAGCTGAGCACTTGTTGGTCTGTACCGGCAAGCTAACTTTCATATTTAAAACAGACCTATCCTGTATAGGACAGTGATTCACTCAGTCTAGACTCAGGACAATTTCCATGGATTCCCTGTTAATGCAGTGTGGCTTACCCAATTGACTGATTTTCTTTCTTTCTTGAATGACGATTTGAAATACCTGTTCCTCTAAATACTTAGTTAATTAAGTTATAACACATGGGAGAATTGTTATATATGCAAATAACTCATCGTTATTTGAAATTAATAGTGTACACACACACACACACACACACACACACACACACACACACACACACACACACACACACACACACAATGTACTGCAGTAATAATATAGTAATTCATCAGAATGAAACTCCTCAAAATTGAGTGGATCGGAAAGGAAGGGAAAGACTCCCCTCTGGTGGTGCATGACTGAAATTCAACTTATTCAGTGAATATATCAGAGCGTGATTGCTCGAGGGAAGTGAATGGTTTTTTTTTTTTTTTTTTTTTTTTTTTTCTTTTTTCTTCTCATTTTCTTATCTTATTTTATTTATTTATTTATTTATTTTAAACCTGAGACTTTCGTGCAAAAATCTACATGATGTGGCTGCATGCAAAGTGCTGTTTATATGTCTCACTGTGTCTCTTTCTCACTACAACATACTATATGTATAGCCTTTGACTTAGCTGATGTACTATTTATGCATTGACAATTTTCTTAGATACCCATTATCAATCTGACAACTTATTCATTTACAACTTGAATGTAATATCTCAAAAGTAATGCCCCAGAAAATATGACTGGAGGATGCATTTCAGTGTCATACTGAGCAAATCTGTCTGGAATATGACTGTTCATAAACAATACTTGAGACCTCTATCACTGTCTCTGGATTAATGTAGTGGCAGAGTGCTAGTCCTTTTAAATTTATAACGTTGTACATAGGCTTTTCATTTTTATCTAGTTTCTAAATAATAAACTAAAATCTGTCTTTTCCCTGACTGACTAAATGGTGAATATTATCAGTTAATAATGAAAGATTTAATATACTTTGTAAAATCACAGTGACAGTGCCCTCTTGTCCCAGCTGGAAATATTACATTATTTGTTTAATAATAATAATAACAATCCATCCAGTTTCCATACCACTTATCCTACACTGGGTTGCAGGGGAGCCTCGAGCTTATCCAAAGGAACTAAGGGCACACGGCATTGGACACCCTGGATGGGTTGCCAACACATTGCAGGGCACAATTTCACATACACTCACACACCCATTCACACAGTATGGACAATTTAGAGATACCAGTCAGCCTTCAACGCATGTCTTTAGACTGGTGAAGAAAACCAGAGTACCCCAGGGAAGCCCCGGAAGCATGTGGAGAATGTACAAACTCTGTGCATGCAGGGCAGAGGCAGGAATTGAACCCCCAACGATCAATAATAATAAGTAACAGTATATATAAATCTAAATATAAAATATGTTCTATATTTTTATACATTGTTACAATTCTAATGATAGTAAATAAACCTATATAATGAGACAGTGCCCTCTGGCGCCAGAGCAAAACACTACATTATATGATTGATAATTTCCACTAGCACCTGTTGATGATGATGATGATGATGATTATAAATTTATATAAAATAAAACTATATAATGAAAGTTGAAAACATTATTGATTTAAAATAATACACAAAATATATTATAATAGTAGTGAAAATATGTACTACCGTTAAATTCAAATGTTTATATGGAAAATGGTGGAAAAATGATATATTGAAAGTCAATATTGAAAACATTTTTACCTCTATTTTTATTTTCCTGCAAGTAGTCAACAATCCAAAACATAAAGCAAATTCTTAAAAGTTTCCAGGCTTGATCTGAAGATGGAGGAGTATGATATGCCAATGCTAAACACATTAAGTGTCATTTTGTTATAAATTAACTTCTGTTTGTCCTCCGAGTGTACAAACTTTTGCGTTCTAATGTATATAATCCCAGAGACCAGACAGAGTGCCCTCTGGTGGCATTAGGGAGCACTGCACACTTTGATGATTCCTCAGAAGGGCTTGTTGAGCATGACTAGGCCTGCGTATCCACCCCAGGATTTCTTTTAACTCCTTTTGACATCTCTCTTTTCTCATGTGGAGGATTAGACTCGACAGTATATTGACACAGACTCTTTATGAAGGAAAGCCAGGGGACTTAGTGGCGAAATCTTACAGTGAGAGTGCTCTCAAACAGGATTATTTCTGCCTATCTCAGCCTGCAAATCTCTCTGCATTGGGGAGGGGGTGTTAATTTTTCAGGTCTGACTGCAGATGAGGAGCGGCCCGGTGGTACGGTCCATTTGGTTGCGATGGGCGAAGATTTGTGGCTCTGCAGTCTGCCTTCATTTCATGCTCTGTCACATACAGCTGTCTCATGCTGCTGACAGGAGGATACAGTCTCTCGTCTCTTTCTGCCTGTCTCTGTCTCAGTCTCTCTCATCACACTCCTTCTGTCTCGTTCTGTCTCTCCAAGTGTCTGTACAGGCTCTCTTGCTTACATGAATGCCTTCGAGCATGTGAATGCAAATGCATCAAAGAACAGCGTGAATGGAGATAGAGTTGATAAACTTTGATTTGCATGTAAATTGTTTTTTTTTCCTCCTTCAGTGTTTTTTTTTTTTTTTTTTTTTTTTACTGCCAGAGTACTTTTAAGTTGAAACGATCTGGTCTCTCTGTCTCTCTCGTTCCTTATTTCCAGGTCAATACAAATTCCCAACTGGATTATATTGAATTTGGATGCATCACTGAGTCACAATCACTTGCACATAGAGTACTTTAAAATGAAAGACATAGCACTGGCTATATGCTACTTTACGGAATAATGTAGTCTTCAACTAAGTGCCAGAGTAAAAATATGTTTTCTGACTAGACCATATTACAACATAAGAATTTGAAGCAGTTTTAATCTTACAGTCTGCATATTTATTATTGTATTCTATTTCATATGACCTTTAATAATTTCAATGATTTATTATTTCTGTTTTGTTGATTTTATTTTTGTTTTCATGTTTGTTCATATTATTTGCAAAGCACCTTGAATTGCCTTATCAATAAATTTGCCTTGCATTGCCTTCCCTTACAGTCAGAGGGATTTTCTATGTTTGAAGTATGTTACAACACTTAAAAATAGGGTAACATTTTAAAACTGAGGGATTCATTTTAAAACTGAGACACCGAGTGAAAACAAGATATTTCTGTACTGATTTAACCTATTAAAAGCCAAGAGAGATGTCCAGTAGTCCATCCATCCATCTTCTATACCGTTGTATCCTTTTCAGGGTCACGGGATGTCCAGTAGTCTCCATAATCTAATTACATGATGTATTTCATGCAAGTTTCATAGAAAATGTTATAATGAGACTGTAGACTGTTTGCTTAGATACATATGAAACTATATATTAAACTATACTGAAATTCTAAATACAAAAAATATGAAATATTATTAATTCACTCATCTTCAGTACAACTTCTTCATGGTCAGGGTTGTGATGGATCTTTCTGATGTTTCTCTCTCATGATGTGATGCTGCCAGTTTTTTTTTTCTTTCCACTTTTGCTCCTGCATGTCTCTCTTATAAGGGGAATACTAAAACAGCCCTATGACACAATCTGTGTAGTTGGACTGTAACACTGTGTTTTGGCTCCTAGTTTCATGCTCTGGACTCGGGCTGGCAGTCCTGTACCCATCAGCAGGCCAAAAGGGTCTTTTGGCGTTTCGGAGAGTGCTGGCCCATTCATCTGGGTCATGTTAGAAGCCGTGTCAACCCCTCAGATGCTCATCTGTTAGGGACATGCTCCATATGTGTTCATGTGCGGCACCGCAACGGGACGCCTCCACTGCTTTCATGCTCAACTCTCAGCCCTTATGCTCTTTTTCCAGTTTGAATGTGGATGTGGGAGTGTGCACACTACAAAGTGAATCACAGTTCAGATGTCCTACAAGCATGCACTACAAAGTGAATGCTGGCCATGTTGGTTTTCGAAAGATGTTGAAAAGCTTGTGTACTGAGAATTGGACTGTTGCAACAAATGCATATTTGTATGGTAGAGTGGGATCAGTTGCAACATGTCAGAGTTTATTATTTATTTATTTTTTGTAAATCTTATGAGTAAAGCTCCAGTTTCTGACACATTAGGTACATGTTAAGTTGACAGTTAAATATTCATAACAACTAAGTAGTATAAAATATTACATATATACACACACTATATATATATAATATGATAAAATCATTTGCGAAAATTATACTTATATTTTCGCAAATTTTTATCATATGTATGGTAAATGGTCTGCACTTATATAGAGCTTTTTTAACCTTAACACACTCACACACCAATGGTAGCAGAGCTGCCATGCAAGGCGCTAGCTTGTATGGGGTTCAGTGTCTTGCCCAAGGACACTTCGGCTTGTGGAGTCATGTGGGCTGGGAATTGAACCGCCAACTCTACGATTAGCGGGCTACGATTCATTTGCATACAACAGTGTTCTTCAGATGAGGAAAGTTGTTTTCATAACGTTTGACAATAAATTCCTCAGAGCTGTGATTCTTTTGCAGGCAGACAGAGAATCCTACTGAGCATGTGCAGAGTGTCACCTTGTAGCTTGTTGGATCAATTGATAGTGTTGCAACCAGTGTTAGGTAAGTTACTTAAAAAAAGTAATTCATTACTAATTACATCGTCGACATGGTATTTAAATTACTGGCTAATCACTCTGTTTGAAAAGTACTAATTACTTCTTAAAATCCGTATCATATGTGTCAGAGATTTCCCCTCACACAGAGCACTGGAGCACGCAGCACGCTCTGAAGCCCGAGGCGTGACAGTGCTCACTTCTGGGTTCAGTGACATTGACTTTGTTTACATTCAACATGTGTGTCTGTTATGCTTTATGTCATGTCTCCGCCGCTGTTCTGTCACTGGATGTCTCCCTCATGTGCCATCATTAGTCTTAACTGTGTTGTGTTCACCCTTGATTATGCTTGTTTGTGTCTATGTCCGGTGCGAAGTATTGTCTGTAAGTGTTCCTCAGTACTAAGTCGTTATTCCTCGTGTTTCAGGTTATAATTAGATCGTGTTTGTGTCCCTGGTTTTGATTCTAGTTTAGCATCGTTCATGCCCGTTTCGCCTGATCTTTGCCTGTTTGCGATCACCTTATTGTTTCACGTTCTGGATTTGTCTGCTTGAATTCCTTAATAAAGCTCTTTACTGCACATGCATCCTGCATCTCCTCCTCGCCATATGTGACAATAGAAATGAAACTGTCCATTAGACAGAAAAAATGCTTTTCATTTACATTTTGACATCGCCAGTGCCGTAGCTGTCCTGTAAGTTTAACATGCTATGCCATCCTACTGGATTTTGGAGGTGGCAGCAGTCACATTCTGACACTGTAAGAATGACTTGGGTTGCGATGGCACTAAATCTAAAACCACTGAACTCATACAACAACTAAACAATCCTTTTACAGTGTTTTTTTTTTTTTTTTTTTGTCTGCGATAGCAAAATTGTACAAAGCCAGCTGAGGAAAGCAGTTTTAGAATGCTAATCAATCTGTTTGAAACAGAAGTTAATTTTGCTAAGTACTTCATAACAGTGCCGTTTTACACCTTGCTGTGATTGCATGATGGAAATATTATGATTAATTATTGAACATGAATCCATCATCTTTTATTTATGCATGCATTAAGCAGTCCTGGGACTCCCATGCTACTGCGTAATTGTTGTTCCATTGTGTCACTGCTCTGATTTCTGATGTGACTAGTGAAGCGAAAGCGACGCATGATAGATCTAGGCCTCTGATTGATGCTTCGTGTGTGGGTTTGAACCGGAACAGCCAACCAAATTATTGTCATTTAACGCTTTTTTGCTCTTCTCTGTGTCTCTTTTAGCAGCGACTTGTAAACACTGATGGGATAGCGCTTTCCATTACTGCTGCTGCGGGAAGTGGGCTCATCTCCCGCGGCTTCTTTCCGTCTCAATAATAGGTCCACAGCTGTAGTTAAAAAATTAATCACATTTCTTGGCAAGTCAGAAAGGTTAGACTCCTTGCCCCGGAGATGTGATCATCTCGGCGGAGATGAGAGGAGATGCCTTTGATGAGAGAAGCATGTAAATGATTTGTGTGTCATAAGGGGACACCAAAACACTGTGCATGCTTAAACAGGGCTCTGTGATTGTGCGTGGCACAACAGACACACACACACACACACACACACACACACACACACACACACACACACACTCACACCTACATAGATGAAGAAATAGATAGGAGAGAGTGGGGAAGTGAAAGATACAGAAAGAGATGAGAGCACTCTCAATCATAGAACAATCAGACTGGTACTGACATTTAAATTAGCTCAGAACAGATTTGAATCTAAACACAGATGCACTGATATAAATGTAGAGTGTGAGTGGCTTAATGTCTGTTCAAGATGGGGAGAGAGAGAGAGCAGCATCAGCCTGTGGCCTCCTTTGAATCTGTGTTTACTGTTTTTTTTTCTAACCAAATTCAAATATTGATGCCTTTCTGAGCCGTAGACAGATTACTCCCCAAGGCATCAAAAAGTATGAGCTTGTGTGTGTGTGTGTGTGTGTGTGTGTAGCTGCAGATGAAATATGCATGGCTATTCCGAATTGCTTTTAGTTACTGTAAAATATTCACCCAGGTGTGCACTGGGTGCAGCTGACAAGCTGCCAGAGGAGATGAATTTTTCACCGCTGTAATCATCCTTGCTGAAAAGGCAAGGGCAAACTATGTGATCGTTCATGACAAGGAATCCAAAATAATCACACTAAAGTCTTAATGAGTTTAATGTGATTTATAGGCAAAGAAAAATCAATCTACACAGGTTGTAGGTGCAGGAATACATGTTGCAAGATGTGTAGTGTGTGCATGTTCCTCTTTCTCTCTCTCGCTCTCTCTCTCTCTCTCTCTCTCTCTTTCTCTCACTTTCTAAACTAAGCATTCGGTCCCTGTGAGCTTTCAAATCCTTCCCCCCTCCTGACAGAGTGGATACGTTCCCTCTCTCCAGGGGTCCTGTTCCCAAATGCTGCCTATCTGGCATTAATATATTCGTGTGTGTGTGTGTGTGTGTGTGTTCCCTCTTGAAAGTGTAAGCATGTGTATTTACCTGTGTGTAAGAGTGAGATTACCTCATCAGCTTTATGTAGACAAGTTGTCCTTGTCTGTCCGCCCTGCTTGACGCAGACTCAGTATTCTTAGAGCTGCAAAAGACCCATATAATGTAGTGTTAATCAGTTCTGGAAGTGAATTTGAACTTATGTGCTATGTATATCCAGAGCAAAACTGGAGTATATACACAATAAAGTTTAGTCAAATATTTGTGCAACCTAGGTGCACGGTGGATTCACACCTCCAGGGTTGGGGGTTCAATACCTGCCGCTGCCCTGTGTGTGTGCGGAGTTTGCATGTTCTCCCCGAGGGTTTCCCCCGCCAGTCCAAAGACATGCATGGTAGGCTGATTGGCATGTCCAAAGTGTCCGTTGTGTGTGATTGTGACCTGCGATGGATTGGCACCCAGGGTGCCAGGGTGTACCCTGCCTTGTGCCCGATGCTCCCTGGGATAGGCTCCAGGTTCCCCGCGAACCTTTAGGTAAGCGGTATAGAAAATGGATGGATGGATTTGTGCCACCCTTGAAAGACATTTATTTTATACCAACAAAGCATATTTAGTGTGTGTTAGGTCTAAACGATGGTCCTTCTATAACAAAAATAGTCGAATGGTCAGGTTGTGTAGTCTCACTCACTCTTTCAGTAACAGTAACACTTTCTGATCAGGGTCACATTGGATTATAAAGCCTATCCCAGAAACATCCCAGAAACACTGGGTACACACAAAAAAATTACCCAATGTAAACTAATGGCTGATGTGGACATCACTTAGGAGCCATTTTGTGTCACAGCCAGAGTCCTTCTGGACTATTTGTAATATGTAAAATGGGATAAAAAAAAATTCCCTCTGTCACAAAATCCATGCAAGTACTGCATAATGAAACATGATGTCCTCCCAAGTGACCAATAAGACATGTCATGCCCATTAATTATTCTTTATTAATTTATGAAATGAAGGATGCAATTTCATAGACACAGATAATATACACCAAAAAGCATTAAATGAATGTCCACATCTGTAACACCTTTCTACATGTACATACCCACAAACATCTGTATGAAGTCTCTCTTGATGTGTATATATATAATTATATTATTATATTTTTTTTTCTATATTACCAGAATCACCTTTGTGTTTCAACCAGATCCTGTCATCCTCAATTAACCTGTAGGTGTCAATACAGTGCTGTTACAGTTCTTTCTCCTGTCACAACTTCCACACCAAAGTGAATTTCCTCTTCTCTTGATAATGATCTAAGGTTCACTCCTCAGATCTGATGACTGCATGATCCAATAAAGCTCTGGCTTTATCACTTTTATCTTTTCACTCCTTACACCTTCTTACTACAATAGTGTTATATTACCTCCTCTGTGTGCAACCTTTCACATAGGCCTACACATTTTCAGGAGAAATGGTACTGTACTTAACTGTACAGGACACGAATGCTTGCCACTGGGCTGGTACGTTCAAGAGTAAATTACTTGCACAATTAATGTGTATTGTTTATTTTGAGAACATAAATGTATTGTCCTTCTTTACAGAAACATTGCAGACATTTCACAGGATTGTGAGTAATACTGTATGTGATCATGTGAAAACATGTGAAGGTGCATTTCCCCATGTTGTGCCCTGTTAATATTGTTCACATGATATACAGTATCATGAATGTCTAAAAACATTGTGATGTTTTATTGGATAATTCACCCTTAATGACCTTCATTGTGTCTTCGACTATAGGCCTTCATTTACAATTTTTAGTATGTAAGAAAAAAAAAAATATTCAAACCATACAGTAGCTTTTACGGACTTGCACATGTGGTGTATACGATACAATAGTATATTATATGTTATATCTCTGAATGCCACTAAACATGCAGCATTTATTTAATTTGTGTATCATCAAGGTGTCTTAAGATGGCAAAATAACTTTATTCATATATTGTACTCTTCTCCAAAAATGACAGTGGGTATTAGTCTCACTAAAAATGTTTCTCAGCAATAATATTTACATGAGCAACAATATGGACAGCTTCACTTTCCTCCTTACATTCATGCAAAATAAATAAATAAATAAATAAAAACTTCCAGAACAAATTTCAGTTCATATGTCTTTAATTATAAGTGAGAAATTGGCAATAAATAAATAAATAAATGTGTATTTTAATACTTACACACATTTTCTTACACTACAATTTATAATCTTCTCAAATACAAATATCTTTAATATAAGGAATTTTTTTTTATCTCATGTCTTATTATGAGGTTATTATAAATCGCATCTAAAATTATTCAGCTACATTTTCTTACTCTCTTAGCAAATGATTTTGCTCCCATCAAGAAATAAATGCTTAAAAATTAGAAACTATTACCTTCCAAACAAATAAGACTTGTAATGAGTAAAAGAATGTCTAGAAATAAGTATAATAATCATATATTTAGTTTACTGTAATCTTACGATAGGAAATACTAAATAAATGTGACTATATTCAAGATATTTTCACCTTTGCAGTATGACTTTTCCTTTTATGGCCAAGAACACTGAAAACTTTGTAATGGCTTGAATTTTTACTGTATGACGCTAATAGGATTTTCTTTCTCCTCTGTCTTTCTATCTTGAAAATGTGTGTACACAAGGCATACATGCAAGGATGTTGCCATGTCCGGTATGGTGTCTTCGTCTCCCCTGACTCCGGCAGGGTTTGATTTAAATCTGGCCTAAGTGGCCTCTCTTCTCAATCTTAACCGCGACCTGGCACGCCACCTCTCTCCTTCTGTCATTCTCCTCTCTCAATGCCTCCCCTTCTCCCCTCCCTCCACTGCTCCCTCCATTCAGGATATTGAGAAAGACCTTTGACAGGAAGGGGAGGCCCGTGGGGTGTTAGGCAAGGATATGGAGCCCACTGTGATAGATTACTGTATCACTTTTCAGCTGTCAGGTACCAAGAGTCTGGTTCCTAGATGGAGTAACGTCAAAAACAACTCCATCAGCAGTTTTCAGACTGATTTTTATTTATTTTTTTTGCTAGAGATTGCTGCACATGGTTGTACACATACTATATTCAAAATGACATGGACAGTCTTTGATGTCTAGGTTTATTGAACTTGGGAAGAACTTAAGCTTTATTTCTTTTAGCAGCATCACCAAGTGATGAGCTTTTAATACGTCACAATGTAGTTTGGTGCATAATACAAAATAACCAAATTGTCAATTTTTCAACCAAATGAATACGTACATAATGTATATAAAATCTTTATGAAAAATTGTCATGGGAAATATATTAACATATTAAGACGTTACTCAAAGGTTTCTGAAAATATAGAAAATACATAAAAATGATTTTTTTTAGGAGGACACCTCAGGATCTATGGATAAAGGTAACTTTAGCCTCATGATGGATGGTTGATTTTTTTTTAATTATTTTTTTTAATTAGCGTTAGCAATAACTCAACAAGAAACTGTTAGCATTAAGCAATGAATTGATGATCATAATCATCCATCCACCCATCTTCTATACCGCTTATCCTTTTCAGGGTCACGGGGAATCTGGAGCCTATCCCAGGGAGCATCGGGCACAAGGCGGAGTACACCCTGGTATCAATCGTTATTATCATAAATCATTACTATATCAATGTTTTATCAAACTATTACACACACTTACACACAAGGCAGAATTCTCATTTTTTAATATTTTTCAAGTCTAATTGTCAGTTATGGTTATTATGAACTGTTAAACAGTTGTCATTTGTACTTTGATTGGACAATATGTCTAAAGGCTATATTACTCTATCTATTTGTCTACTTTTAGCTTCTGCTCCAAAGGCATTATTCTGGGGAAAAAAAGGATGATAAAAGTAAGTAATCCACTTCATTTATGTGCATTACAACCATTACGTCTAATTCACTGCTGGTGACATGGTACACGTGTCTGAATGAACAACAAATCTAGGCAGTGTTTCACTTTGTGTAGTCACCTGACACGACTGTCACTGCGTGTCCCTGTATGGATCTACAGTCTGGGCTAGAAAAAACCCCCCAAAACAATTAAATTCAACTCATTTTCATTCTATACTTCATAGCGTTCTGTGCTTTTTTTCTTATGACCACACGGTTTCACAAAAGTCCAGAATACTTTGCCCTAAAACATTTGTTAAAAGCAAATAATCAGATATGAACGCTAAAAATTATACCATGTATTGATATGTTTTTATCTTTGAAAGACGGACGGTTAAGTAAAGCGAGCACATTTTACACCAGCCGCCCTTGCGCTAAAGCTAAGCAGCTTTCCAAAAAGAAAAGGAATTCATCAATAAATTGTGCATAATTATTTCTTCATGTCTATTTGATTTCTAAAGTATTACACTGTCAGGTATTTTAACATGCGTAGCTACAAGACCATAGCAAGTTTTCCTGCTAGCCAACTTCTGTTTTTCTAGCTAACAAAGAGGATGACGAATGTACAGTAGACACAGAATAAAGATCGTAATTGCCATTTATTACAAGGCTACATGGTGACAATGCTATAAATGTTATACTCTGCTAAATAAAGGACAAGCAAGAAACAGATCAGCTCTGCTTACAGGAACATAATAATGCAGGGCCTTGTTGAAAAGGTGGCCTAATCTCTGGCTCTGTATTATGTCTCCAACATTAACGTTATTGGATATATGGCATGTCCTGAGCTGTCAGCGGTTTGTGCAAAGTGTATTGTGTCATCTGTAGATGAATCCGACAGCATATGAATTATAAAAGAGCGAGAAAAAAAATACAGCACCCGAGCAGCAGCCATTAATATGCAAGCAGAAGAGATGGCTTCAGTTTAATTTATATAATATTCCCCAAAGAATCATTATTATTCCAGGGATCTTGCCAGCAACATTTGGCCTTTAAAGAAATTAACTTTGTCTCCTTGCTAAGTACACCAATACATCAAGCCATAATCTCTCCAGTAGATGAATCGTATTTCAAATTATACAAGACGAATGTATTCGTATTTCATATTTTTCTAATTTTTCCTGTCTGACCATCTGTATGTATTAAGACTTACTAAGATTAATCTCTTGATCCTATTGGAGCAGGAGCCAGGTGTTTTTCCTAATACAAGCATGAGTAAATAAGGCTGAGTATCAAGACCTAATCCCCGGCATTATTTTTTATATTTCAGTTATATATTTGGGACAGTGATTTCCCCGTCTTATACCAATGTCAGACTCGCTTTTGTGATTCCTCTGTGTGTGTGTGTGTGTGTGTGTGTGTGTGTGTGTGTGTGTATATATATGTGTCTGAAATCCCATATGTGCTGCATTGTGAATATCAGTGGCGTATGAAATTGCTCTGCATGTCTCCAGATCGCAGTGCTAAATCATTTAAGAGCTCCATCCCTTTTGAATGGGGGATAAGGCTTGCTGTGGGTATGGGTGTGTGTTATAAAGTAAGATTGGGGTGTTCAGGGCTCAAGAGGGAACGAAAAAGGTCAACATTGTCATGGCCTATATCTATAACTACGGTGACAAGCCCACCATGATTACTGTTTTCCAGAAACCACTGGAAAGTGGAAGCAGCCATTGATTTTTGCTCAAAACACCATCTAGTCAAGGTGAGTAGCTTGAATGTCCTAGGATTAAAGCTAGCTAGCATCGTCAAAAAATACTCAGTAACTAACTTACTCTGTGATATTGTATTACTTAGATTTCTGACAAGGAAAGAAGTAAGCTTATTAGATTTTGCATAGTAACTTCATCACTTCCTGAGATAATTTTCTCTGGGGTTTCCTCTTCAGAACATGGACTCATTAAAAAGGCTTGCATACTAACCCTAACCTTAACATTAAACAATACTTGTTCTAGAAATTGAGTCATGCAAACTGTTATGAACTTGCAAGAATAAGACTCAAATCGTATGAAAAGATTAAGGTTAGGGGCGGAGCTAATTGGCAAAATACACCAAGATTAGTTCATTAGCTGTCCCTGATTAAAAAAAAAAAAAAATCATTTTAAAACTAATTTACAGGAATTAATTTTGTTTTGACAGAGTGAAATATTTATGTTCACTATAATTGAGATCTACTATATGAACAAATACTTACAAATAAATATGTAATATTACAATACTATACTACGTTGTAGTACATTTGTTGTAGGCCAGGAGTTATAGCTATCATATCAATGCTTTGCTTCTTGTCTCACACTCAGCAGCCTGCTCACAGCCATGTGAATCTCCTGTGTGGAACAATAAAGTGTGATGATTAGGGCGGCCATTTGCAATATGAAAATGAATTCCTCAGCCCTCATGAGGCTGAACCTGGGTCAGTGCTCACACGGCTCACGCACATGCTGTAATTCATCCTCCGCATTATCCGAATAATGATATATGCCCAGGATTATGAATGGAGATGTTTCCCCTGATGGCGATTTAAATGGTATTCGAGAAAGGCTTTTAGATCACTTTTGCCCTCCACAATCCTGAAGGTGGCAATCAGGTTCCACCACGCCAAAGGAAACATACTGAAATCATAAAGATCAACTGGCGGTGGGAAAGCCCCATGCCCGATTTGCATGTTAAAGCCAGGGGTAGACATATATATATATATATATATATATATATATATATATATATATATATATATATATATATATATATATATATATATATATATATATATATATATATATATATATATATATATTATATATATATATATATAGAATGAATTTAATCAATTGTACATTAAGTGTCGACGTTGGAGGAGATATGAGCATATGATATGAGGATCATTTATTGTGTGTTGTTTGACTTCTACATTTTTTTTTGTTATATTACATAAAGATGCATAAGCTACAATGAGATTTTGGAATTAAATTCATAAACCTCTTTTGTTGTATTTTACAACAAAATAAAGAATAAAATAGCAAGGCATAGAGGAAGTAGAAAAAAGCAACATGACACATTAATTGACCAAGGCCTTACCACAGTTTCATGTTAAGATGAAATAGTTTAAGCAGACGAAACTATGGTTCTTTCTTTCAGTATCATTACGAAAATATATGTAAGTGTTATGAGAGTTAGAGTTAACAAATGTGTTACTAAAAAAAAACAACACAATAATAATATGGTGATACAAAGTAAAACTATGACTTTTTAGAGTTGTTATACGTAATAACAATTATCACTACACTGGTAATACATATGTAATGGTAAATACTGTGTGGCAGTAGCTGAGCTATTTTCAAAATAATGTACACTTTTACAGCAACAACTTACATTTTCACCAAGTATCATCTAGCATTTAGCTATGCTACATCACTACTTTTTCACAAAACCTATCCAAGGTTATTTTTTAATCAAACAAATCGCAATTTTCAAATTGGTGTGTCCGTCCAGAACCAAGTTAAATGTTTCTAATTAGTGTAGAATGTAAATGTGAGTGTGTGAGCGTGAAAGGTTTACCTGGCAACATACATGTTTGTTTGTAACATCTGCGACCAGATGTGAATAAAACACTGTCAAAATCTAAAATTTTAAGCATCCATTTGTTGATTTGCTGTTTATCTACTGCAGCTGGTTAGTTACGAGGGTGATCAGAAGTGACGGCATTAGGTGTTGAATATTTCTTTGTTGAATTAATGTAATGAAGCAGTAAATGATTCAAATGATCAAAATATCTGTTTTGATGGAGCATGATAACTGACCTCAGGTATGATTTAGTCTAAAAACTAGCATCAGGCAATATCAATTAACAAGCAATGATGATGATTAATTTTGCAGCAAAAGTCCAAATGTTATGTGGATTACTGTATGTCTATTAACATTTTATTCACTATGTATGCACGCTGTACACAGCAAAATCCCCAGTGTTGATTTAGCACCCACAGTGTTGAATTCACACCCTACAGTGTTTATATAAGTCCATTGGACTCAAACACTCTGGGTGTCAATTCAACAATAGGGATTTTACTGTGTATGGTCAAAAGTCGCTAGACACCTGGACACTGGACCCCTTAGTTCCAGGGAAAGGAAATTGTAATGCTACAACATATAAACCTGTTCCAGCAAGACAATGGCCCTGTGCACAATCCTAGGTCCATGAAAACATGGTGTACCAAGGTTGGAGTGGAAGAACTCGAGTGTCCTGCACAGAGCCCTGACCTCAATCTTACTGAACACTTTTGGGATGACCTGCACCCCAGACCTCCTCACCTAACATCAATGCCTGACGAATGCTCTTGTGGCTGAATGAACACAAATCCCCACAGCCACACTCCAAAATCTAGTGGAAAGCCTTCCCGTAAGACTGAAGATTATATCATCAGCAACGGGTGGACTCAATCTAGAATGGTATGTTCAACAAGCACATATGCATGTGATGGCTGGGTGTCATGCTTCTGGAGATATAGTGTACTTTTGGCCATATAGTGTATTTCTATACAAGAACCGAAATCAAAGTAGTAGCGTTAGCCAAAGTTAATTACTATAGTTAAATAAGTAACATTAATGTTTTTATTTTGGCAACCATAGTTCCCATAAAGTGACCTGAAAAAAATCAATCAACACTTCAAAACGTCTAGGATAACTAACTATATTATGCATATTCCCCATAGTTTAGTACCAGTAAGAACACTGACACTCTTTGACATGGTGACTTCAACTCTTATGCAAAGGTGTACAAAGAGCAAACAGTTTCCTGACCATTTCTTTTGATATGCATGTGCCTCTTTGTCAAAGGTTAGCTCTGAAGTCTACTCAGAGTGTCAGTCCCTATTAAAGAGCTGAGAGTCCAAACACTGGGTGTGTTTGTATACACACACACACATGTATGTTTCATGCATTTAAAATATGATATTGGGCGTCAGACGGCTAACTAACTGCTGATGGGTGGATGTGTATCCAATTCTCTTTGAACTAAGAGCACTAGCAGGACTAGCAGGTTAGCAGAGCTCCGCATGGGTCAGGCGAGTGACTCATTCCCTCCCTCCTTCCTTCCATCTTTCCTTTCTCTCATCAGGATCTGGGCCTCTAAGCAGCAGATACAAAGCTGATGCCAAGCAGCTTGATACACCTTCAATTTTGCTGTCATGAGAAAACTCACGAACACGTTCTCAATTTGAAGATAATGTATATATATATTTTCCCAAGACTGCATGATTTCTGCTGGTGACACGCACATCCAAGCCTGTTATAGTCCCTCTGTCTGTGTGCTTGGTCTGAATGGCCTTGATTAAAGTGTGTGATTGGGAGCACATGGTGGCTGAGTGGAGTGTGTTACATGTTTCTCTCACACGGAAGGTGCACAAGGGGAAATTGCAGAGTTTTGCCGTTTTGTAAGCTGACTCCTGAGGCCGATTTCCTGTGCTTGCTTTGCACGCGTGGCCTGCCGGCTGCTCCGTGCTGGGAAGGAAACGCGACACACGCAGGGTCCAAATCAAGCCTGGCAGCTCAGTGGAGCCACTAATCTCTGTGTATACACTGTGTGTATTGAAGTAAGAACTGAGAAAACACTGCTGTTAAAACGACAGCGCTAGTCCTGTCTCTTTGAGTTTTCAAAGTGGTATAAACACAACATTATCAAAGACAGCTCTTCGAAACGCCCTCACGCGTGCTCCTCAAAGGTCTGTGTTTATATTTTTGAAGTGTTGGTTAGTAGATGGGTTTTCTCAACAAATCAACAATCGACACTGCTCGATAAACATATATGAAGAGATATGACAGTAGAGTAGATATGAATATGATGGGGGGGATAAAACTTTAAAAAAATATTGTCACTGTATTGTATCAGGCTCTGATTTTGTGTGTGCGCATGCGTGTGTGTGAGTCTGTGCAGTTTAAACATCTAAAGCACTATGCACACTCCTGACTGCACATGGCCTGGGTGAAAGATGAAAAGTTTTCCGGACTCGTATCCGTTCTTTCCCTGCCGGTAATCTCCCATGAGCCCTGTAATCCCACGCTGCATGCAGATTCCACCAGCATGAATATTACTGTTCATATTCTTAAATTCCCTTCTCTTGCTTCTGACGAGGTGTCCCACGCACCGTGTTCTACCGGGAATTAAGAGTACTACAAAGACGTAGACTTTGTCCCTCTCTGAAGGTTTAGCTTGAGCTCAGAGGTTGTAGCTGTTGTTTAAAGGATGCACTGTAACCCACACTGGCTCCTGAACGGCGTGTTTTTCATAAACACATGACACGAAAGCTCAGAAGTGTGGGAGATGCCGAAAGCCACAGCTCAGGTGCTGGATCGGTGGCAGATGAAACTCGAGGAGGAGTAAAGCAGATTTAAGTTGTCCTTGGAGGTGATACCTGTGCCAGTGCTGTGTGGCAGCACTGCGGGAAGAACCTAGAGATCAATGTAATGCTCATAAAGCTTATTAAAATACTGTTGACATGGAAGAACACCTGAGAGATTAGAGTGGAAGTGTTGACACCATGCGTGTCAGTAAAGTGGGTGAAAATTACACAAGGCCTCATTGGAGTTTACAGAAATTTGGAATAAAATGTCATTACATATTTTGTTTCGTTGTACATGATGGTAATTCGTTTACCGTACTTTATTTTTGATATATGCATGTCTTTGCAAAGTACTGCTAAGCTGATTAGGCTGGAAACATTGTAAACAGATGCACAGTAAACACTGCACAAACATGGTGGAATCTAGAACCCTAACGTTATATTTTATGCTTTGCCCTTACAGTTCTACAGCATGTAAAACCAAAAAAGAGGGTTTCCTTATCATAATGATTTCCCACTAGAATCCTTTTAGGAAGCTAAGAACCTTTATCCAAAATCCAAAGAACCCATTACACAACATACGTGTGTGTGTGTAGTGAAAAATTTGGAAATAAATCCCACATATAAATACATTCATACCACAATGCTACTGAATGCTTGATTCTGATTGGCCCAAGGTGTTTCTATAAAAGTACAGTACACTCTTTTGGATATGTTACTGCTTCTATAGTAACAACTTACACACTTCTTGTACGGCGAACTCTCCACATAAAAATATATTTATATATTTTATATATATATATATAATATAAATTATGTGTGTAATCATTGATTAGTGAAATTTCATGTGAGAGGATGTTTAACATAGTGGAAGGAGACTCCGATTTTAGCACTTTATAAAAAGTCAGAAGTAAAGCTGTAACCTAAAATGTCAAGGATTCAAGATGGAGGTCTTTGCAGTTTCAAAGCCACATGACATTGCATTTTTTTTTTTGTTTCATTGATTTCAAGAGTGAGATAAAAGAAACAGCCTGGTGAGGAAATATCTGCTGTGTTGCATGTGATACCAGGAACTAACTTGTTTGAAAGATGTTCTACAACATTAAATCTAACTTTAAATGGATAAAAAGTACGAGATATCATTCTTTAGTCAATAGCACATTGTTAAAGTTGGTACACTGCTGTGGCATGAGAGGAATAAAGCACACTGAGACATGCATCACACCACCCATCGTTGATTAATTTCCTATAAGAGCATGCCCGGTTGTGTTTTATTCCTTATGTAATACCTCACACCGACACAGAGTCCTAATTCTTCAGCATGTGCGAGAGGCAGCTTTTCACCACAAAATGGCCGATTTAATCTTTATTTGTTTTCCTTCTGTTTACTTCCACCTGTATCTGATAGATGTTCTTGGTTCGTTTTTTTTTCTCCCTTAGCGTGTGTATGAATGTGTGTGAGAGGGAGCGAGAGAAGGAAAGTGATTTGACTGTCAGCAGGTGAGGCCAGCAGAGTATCAGTGGAGTGTGAAATGCGCTGGCCAGATTGACAGCTGAATGACGGATACCTGTGAAACATATTTACTCCTCCGAGACCCGAGATTTTTTTTTTCTTCCTTAAAGTGATATAAACAAAACATTATCAGAGCCACCCTCAGGATTTGCCTTATTCTCCCAACCACCACCCCTCTCCCCTGGCCTGAGGAAAGCAGTCAAGTTAAAATGCTGTGATGTGGAAATCCTGTTGATTTTTATTTATTTATTTATTTATTTATTTATTTATTTTTTGCCGTGTGGATTTGTGGGAACACTTTCTCAATTATGAATGTATGGAGAGATGGCTTGGGCGCTTTCCGAGCGTAACTTAGGGGTGATGAGCTGTGATGGAAACCCATTCTTTTGTGACAGCACTCTATGCATTTGCATGGCGTGTGTGTGTTGGTGCATGAATGAACTGAAGCTCAGCTGCTTTTGAAATAAGTGTATGTATATGAACCTCATTTTCAGTATATCTTTGATCAAGGATGACTGCGTTGCCTGCGAGCAGGAAGGCAAACCGAGTTTTGGATTTGTTTCTTTGTCTTCACGCCATCTTTCTTGCTTTTGCCTTTTCTGTTCCACTTTTCTGTCCGTTTATAAATAATTAGTCCTCACCTGCCTGGATCTCGTTAGGTCACCTTGTCGTGAAGAGACAAAGCGCCACACACACACACTCCTTAAGACGAATGACTGCATCATACCCTTGACCAGGACAGTCTGTTCCACAACAGTTCTTGAAGATTTTTAGCGTCGGATCCTTTGGGGACGGTTCCTCTGCCTTTTCTTTCTCCCTGCACTATCAGCTGAGCAACAGACCACCTTCTGCGCTGCTCCGCTAATTATTCCATTTGCAAGATAAATCTTGCCGGCCGTGTCAGATCAATCATGGCTGTCATTTTCATACATGCCGACCACGGCGCTACATGGAAGCCTTTTTGCCCCACACGCATTTCCTTTATAGCCATCAATTCTCCAAAGTCGATTCTTTGTGGAGCTGGACAGGTGTTTGGGACGTAATGAATGAGCAGGTCGTTTAAAAACCCAGAATGGCAGATTTCCTCCAAAACTCCACACAGCATCAGCAGCTTAAAATTTTCTCGTGTTTATAGGGCCATATGATACCCACATAAGCCTTTATGACAACTGACATAAAACTGCATAAAGATGTTGGTGTTTCAGGAATCAGCTGGCATAAAGATTACTTTGTTCTGGCCCTTAATATAGAGTACATTTCTTATTGCTGCTTATAAGATTGTTATGAATGCTTGTGTCAATGCTACGACACTGTAATTATGCATTATGCAGACTTTTTTCTATCCCTTATTTAACATAAGTTGATTTTACTATATAGATTTTTATGAATATGTATGACGATGTCATGATATTATTTGACTCTATATGGGGGCGCTGTGGCTCAGGTGGTAGAGTGGGTTGTCCACTAATCGTAGGGTTGGCGGTTCGATTCCCGGCCCACGTGACTTCACATACCGAAGTGTCCTTGGGCAAGACACTGAATCCCAAGTTGCTCCCAATGTCAAGTTAGCACCTTGCATGGCAGCTCTGCTACCATTGGTGTGTGTGTGAATGGGTGAATGAGACACAGTGTAAAGCACTTTGGATAAAAGCGCTATATAAGTGCAGACCATTTATACTGACGGACATATCTAAAGAGAGTTAATTTTACAATTTGCAATATTATGTAACAGTTATGTATGTTTTTTTTCCTCCACATAAATAACACGTCAATTTTACCAGTTAATATTTTTTTTTATGAATATTCATGCCTGTCGTCACTCTGTAATAACGATTTGCCGTTTATTTCTCTGTCCCTTGAATAATGATTAAGATAAATGATAAGGATTTTTATGAATATAATATGACCATGACACCATAATCACAGAGGTATGTACAGTATATTTTCTCTGTTCCTTTGGTAACACAATGTACATTTATTTAGAAGATTCTTATGAATATGTACCTATCTATGTAACGCCATGACATCACAATGACGGGTTATGTATATTTTCTGACCCTTAAATAATGAATCAATTTGACTGTACGATTTTTGTAATATTTATGACTGTCATGACACTGAATTTTCAGGTTATGTATATTTTTATTCTGTCACTTATTCATATGTATAGAAATCCATGACACTGATAAGTTATGTATATTTTCTAAGTAACATAATTTTAATATTTATAAGAGTTGTATTAATACTTAAAGCAGTGAAATGACACTTCGATGAGGAGTTATGTATATTCTCTGTCTCTTAAATTGCACGAGTTAATTTTACTGTATAAGATTTTTATTACTATTTCCGATGATGTCTTGGCAACACAATGACAGTCAGTAGTTATGATGTTTTAGGTCAGCATGAAATATATAATAATAACCTTATGTCAACCAAAAACGGTCATGTGATTTGGGTTATGTGAATTTGACCTCAAATTTGACAAAGGGCATTTCATTGTCGTTGACACATAATGGAATAAGCATTTAGTAATATTTATGACTGTTTATATCAGGGCTTAACATTCCCTATTCACTGTATACAGTAAGTAAAGTGTTTAAAAAAAAATAAATAAATCTTACGAGATATTTTGTCTCCTTGGTATTTACAGAATATCCTACATGCACACAAAGTCTGTTAACACACATTGGACATATATTATGGAGCTGATATTTGTGTTAGGTCACAGGTCCTGGGAAGAACCCCAAGGGTTTACAGCATGTGTACACTGTGCAAGCTACGCAAAACAATCGTTCCGTCCTCAATCTGTGCCGCTGAATCCTGTATGGCGAGTTGTTCCACACTAATGAACAGGACTTGTCCACTCAAGGATGAGAAGAGCAAAAAAAAAAAAAAAAGGGATTTAAGCTGGATAATATTTTCATTCCTTGTGTGCATGTTATTTGTTTTTGATGTTGTGGATTAAGGATGTTCTACTGGATACAAAGCTGATCACTTGGAAAGCAGTTTTATTTATTTATTTATTTTATACGGCCTCACTTGTGATGCGCACTAACACAGAAAGGCTAACGTGGTTTTGTGTTATTAAAAAAAAAAAAAAAAATGAACAGAACATTTTGTTTGGTTTCACAACCAGTTCTTGTCATTGTTCGTGGTGACGGATAGTCGTATTAATAGTGTTAAACGAATCGCATTACTTTTGATCAAATTAGTACGAATATCATCCCTTTCTCTATCTTTCTTCCTCTGGATATTTCTCAGAAGTGCTGTAAATGAGAAATTAGGGTCTTTCAATGCTGCTGCTACCTGCTATTTGATATCAGCAGCCTGCAACAATTCATCTTAATGTGTTCCTGAAAGGATTTCTTGGCTTTTAATGTGCTGATATTAGTTTAGAATATGGCTCCCTCACAGAGGGGAATAGCAGATCGCCCAGGCTGATGGTTGAGGGATGATGGCAGCGGCTGAAATGTCCCGATATGAGCTGTATTACATGCACGAGTGATTCCGATGCTTTTACTGTAATTGATTCTTTTCAGAGGCGTCGTCTCGCCTGACACATTCATTCTCCTTTTTACATCTCTCTCTCTCTCTCTCACTCTCTCTCTCTATATATATGCATGTTTTAAGAAGCATCCAAGCATATCCTCCATTTTTAAATGCTGTAGATATGCCCTGACTTGGGCCTTTCAGATCTCTCGGGGTCATTAAGGCACTTGAATAGATTGTGCTAAACTAATACAGACTGTCGAGCATTACCTGTTTTCATTTAATCCCTCAACAGGCTCACAACCTTCACCTAATATCTGACGCTCATTCGAACGACATTTTTGAAGCCGTCTACAATTCAGCCACACCGTTCCATATTAGCTGTTAGCTGAGTGGCATGCTGGGATTGACTGTATGCACATGTAGGCTGCTTAAAGCACTTAAATAGACGATAGTGCTGTACTACTGGTGCTTTTCTGTACCATTCATTCAGAAGCAAATTTTTTCTCATCTTTCTTTCTTTCTTTTTTTTAGCCTGGGTAACGTAACAACGGTGCAACCTTATGTTCTGCCCTCGTAAACAAGATGCAAGTTATTTTGGAAATGGAGTAATTAAGCAGTACGAGCGCAGTCCCTGTGTAAAGCAGCACACGGCGACGGCATTTGCATGCCTTTGAATACGTCTAGGCGTCTGTTGGGATTTTGCACAGATGAGATTCGACGCCTGTGCTGTCTTTGTTTTAAACACCAGCAAACAAACAAAGAAAAGTGCCCTGCTGCTGGGGTTTTTTATATATATATATATATATATATATAATTTTTTTTTTTTAACCTCTCTTACTATGGTCTGTAGCAGTCTGGTACTGGAAATGATGTTAACCAGGTTGGGTCAGATTACATACACAGTGTGTGTCTGTGTGTGTAAATATAGGCAAGCTTTTATATTTTGATGGGGACCAAAAACACATTTATCTGTTACCCATGAGGAAACCTGCAGCTTTTATTTATAAAGAAATAAACTTCAAGAGCCAAAATATTTACTTTTCCTTGCTAAGGTTAGGGTAAATGTTAGATTTAGGAGTAACATAGAATTAATAAGCTGCAATAATAATGATGCCAAAGGAAGGTCCTCACAAGGATAGGAAGACATACGTGTGTGTGTGAGAGAGAGCAAGAGAGAGAGAGAGAGAGAGAGCGAGCAAGAGAGACAGGTAAAAAAAAAAAAGGAGAATTGCGTTTCAAGTTTAGTGCAGATCTTTTCTTTGGCTCATAATTAGAAAGGCCATCGATCAACGAAGCAGAGCTCCTATTCATCTCACTGATTGGACGCATGACAAATGAAGGAGACAATAAGTGAGGCGTCAACGCAAAGAAGGAGAGATGGATGGCTCATTGGTGAGAGGAGAAGGGAGATGCAGTTAACCCTGCCTCTGGGCCTAACCCTGTGTCCTGAGACCACACCTACCACACCATGGACCGGAGTTTTCACTCAGAGTTTACATTATGAAATTAACACCCAGACAGCAACACACACACACGCACGGTCTCATCTTACCTCCAAACTCCCTTCATTCATTCAGTGAAAGGATGAAAGCCAGTCAGATGATTGATGAAGCACCGTGGCTCAATTGTACCCTGTGACATTAACTCATCATCCATAATTTGGTGACTTGTTTCTTGACATCACTTCTTTTGGGATAAATCTTCCACTCAGACATATTGAATGCTCGTAACTGAATCTTTAGCACCTAAAGACATTGATTCAGGTTTTTGTTCTATCCAGAGCAGGCTACAAATGGATATAGACAGTAGATGGCGTCATGTTTCAAGTATGTAAATGTCCTTTAATAAAACTCTATGACCCACAGAAAGAAAAAAAAAAACAACTTCATTCCGTGCAAGCAAAAATAAAGAAAATAACAGTTAATCAGCAGCTGCATATGTATAACAAACAGCTGGCAAACTTCTATTAATGAAGTATTTATATAATAAGTATTACTCAAGCATTAATTAAGTCAAATGTATTACTCTATATTTTCTACAAATTGCATGTAGATCCAGCTTCAGAATTATTGGCATACTTTAATAAAATGGGTGAGATGGTGTGTGTGTATATATATTTCACTTAGGCAATTTCAGAAACTACTTGCCTTTCTATTGCCAAGGATTTTTTTAATTTGTTTTTAGGACACACTGTTATCAATGCAATTAAATAAATCGATGTAAAAAAAAAATCTGCTAAATAATACATCTGTGTATCAATTACAGTATTTAAGGACATGCCAATTCTTAAAATGCATTAATATGGACGAGCTGGTGGCTCAGATTAAACAGTTGATCTGTAAATGAGAGCATGTAAGATGTTGTGGTAACTTCTTATAGCTTAATGGATGGCTGGAGGATGCTATGTCTACAGCAGCATCTGGGAGGTTTTTCCAATACTCTCAACTCCGCACGTAGTAGTATCACGGTAGTGTGGATCGGCCTCTTTGAGCTAGTACGCGTCGCTGATCTGAGTCTAAATTAGCTGAGTGGTAACCGATAGTGATGTGCAATCCACGGCTTCTAAAGACCTGATCTCAACGGAATTCACTACCACAGCGCAAGGATTTTATTTCCTTCAATTCTTTTATCTTTTAAAGACAACAAAAATAACTGCAGGAGAAATTCATATTTCCAAAGTGATGGTGTTAACTGTCCATCAAACCAAAATTAATAAGGCTTTACCCAGTGCAGTCTTACAGTCCATTGTTGACTGTTGAATTGGCTTCATCTAGTTTGAAATAGTTTCAGACTAATAAAGTACGTTTAGCCGCTGTTTTTTTAAACCATTTGCCTTGGAGTTTTTCAACTATCCCAACTGGTCAACATCCCCACAGCGGTGAATAGTGAATGTATTAGTCTATTAGTCTATGCAAACCCTAGTATACAGTATGTACAGTATATATATATTTTTTTTACATTCAAGTCATGTCAACCATGCAACACATAATTTAGCATCATGGTACACAGGACTGCATAAACTAATGTACAATATTGTGCACACTAACTATTGTAGGCAGGACAGCACTGGATGGAAGAAAGGCAGACATTTTTAAGAAAGGTGCTAATAAGTTCAGGAGTTTACTATAATTATGTGATGAATCAGCACGGAATTAGTATACAGAAGGTTTTAGAGAGTTGACCTAACACTTAGATTAGGCCAAACATATTAGGCCAGATTGCTGCATTAAAAAGAAAAAAAAATCCAGCCTGGTTGTGCAATCTATTAATCATCCTTGCATTTTTATTCCATCTGTTTAATGCATGGTGGGAGTCTAAGACTATGGAATCATTTCAGGAGTTAGTTGGTGTGGGTGAGTTTCAGTACTCATAGTCTCCATTTTGGAGGCTTGTTAAGAGTTTGCCTTGATGTTCCAAAGAAGTTCCCCAACCTAATGGAGTCATTCACTGTGCTTTGCATATGAAGAAAGAGCACGAGCAACAAGAGCCGTGAGTTTGAGAGTTCACAGTGAATCGGAAAGTCCTACTCCCTCTCCATCACTCTCTCTCTCTCCTCCTGCCCGACTTTATTAGCCTACTAACTGCAATCATATTATGCAAAGGAGAATAGTTCATCGGGAGGGGAAAAAATGACGATGAAAAAATAATAACCTTATAAAGATTAATGCTCCCTTCCACTTCATCTATCTATCCATCCATCCATCCACCCACTTTTTTTTTTTTCTCTTCCTTAGCACCCCGGCTCCGGTGCTCATAAGAAATCTGAATTGGTTTTTCAATTACTGGGGGTGCGGCAGCTCGCTGGCTAAACAAAGGCTTTCTGGGAGGCTCCAACCAGGCGGTTTGAGATTATGCATTACCGCAATATCCAATTTAATAACTCGGATTTCCTATATTGTTTTCTCTCTCTCTCTCTCTTTCATTGTATTTCCCCTCCACAGTGAAGCAGGCCTCATCTCGCACGGCGGGTTTCGGCAGCCAGAGTTAACAAAGACATTCACAATGATGAAGTCTGTATACATGTGGCAATACAGAGGCTTCTCAATAAGGAGACATGAAATTGGATTCATAGTTCATGTCCCGGAAAGAAGCCGAAAATATGATTAAATTAATTATAGAGGGGAGCGAATATTAGTTGGCGGCTAAAGAGGCTTTTAATGTGCTTGGTAATGGCTTTCAGTTTGTCTTTGAATAAGCATAAATCTGGTTTTATTGGAAATCGAGAGCTTTTCTTGCAGCTGCCTTCTGAGCCCAAGTGTGTGCAGTTCAGTTAATCAAAGGAGTGAATGCTTCTAGTCAGTTCATCTAGTTCCTACATTAAAAAACACCCCCCCACACACACACTGTATAAATACTTGCCTTTGAATAGCCTACTTATTTCTTCAGGCACTGAATGTCATTCTTTTCATTTGCCACATTTCCGTACCTTTTCGATTTGACACATCTTGACGTGAGATCAGGTGACTATATTTTGAATTTCGAATAGACTGTCACAATTCAGCCAGATGTATTGAAAGTCTTTTTTTTATAACGTAATGTCATGGTGGATTTAAGAAGAAGGTCATTAATAACTAACTTTTGCACCAGCCTAGAAAAATAAACTTGAGTTTAGAAAAATAAATCTGTCCTCACAGGAGTTGGCCAGTGATGTCATCTCAATTTGTTTGCACCAGTATGATGGATGTATTAGAATATATGCACGTAATTGATGTGCCAATCATATTCAGGGAAAGAGGTGTGAAAGAAAACAGGATTTTAGGTGAAACAAAATCCATTCTGTGGGATTTATTTGAACACTAAAAGAATAATCACATTTGCTGAATTTATCAG
This sequence comes from Ictalurus furcatus, assembly GCF_023375685.1. Lineage (NCBI taxonomy): Eukaryota > Metazoa > Chordata > Actinopteri > Siluriformes > Ictaluridae > Ictalurus > Ictalurus furcatus. The sequence continues at coordinate 14,555,756 of NC_071281.1, forward strand.
TGTGGTCTGATAGATGCTAGGCCTTTTCTTCTGTATGTTTGTGTGTGTTTGTGTCTTGGTTTGAGCTGGACTGTTGAGCCGTTTCCATTATGGCATCTATAAGTATCATTTGGGCAATGTGTTGTGAAGCTTGCCTCTACTCATTGCCAAGAAAAGAAGAGAAATGGAATAAAAACAGACATTTTGTTTGGTTTGGCCCAAGCAAGTTATGATCTACCGCGTCACACCCAAGCAAAGTGGGAAACCCTTGACGACATTTTGTTGGAACAAAACAGAAGGGAGGACGGAAATTATTGACTAATTGGCAGTTAAAATGGAGAAACATTCTCCTTTATATTCCAGCACAGTCTTGATGTCTAAGTGAAAAATAAACACACACTCACACTTAAAATGCAGCTTTAGCCTGGCCAAGATTAAAGCTCAAACATGGTGGAAACGGGTCATTTGATATAAATCTACTGTTTGAGTATTCTCTGTGATGTTCTGTATAAATATTTATAATCAATAGTGCTATTCAATGGTGCAACAGATGTTTTTCTACCTTCTTTCAACAACAAATTGGTCTATTTTCACTTTGGCTAACATTACCAACAATAGAAATTCATACTCCAAAAGATAGGTATAGTGAACCAGGCTCAACAGCAAAGGTAGGATCCGTGTGCTGAGTTTATTGCGTCACAACCCATATAACACAGTTGTTAAGCAAGGAATAGTCAAACACATTATTGGAATGGGATGGAAATTCAAAGAGTGGTCAAAAGATGGCATAGCAAAATGGTCAAATCACAGAAATATCAATCAAGGAAAACAACTCTACTGAATGGCAAGACTTCACAATGGGTAACTGAACTGCTTACATACAGAATAAACCAGGAAATGAGAAACTGACTAGACTTCTGGAGACACTGACCTCTGCTGGCAGGGAGGTGTACTGCCCTGGGGCTGTTTTGTCAAGAGTGATGCAGCAGCGCTTTAGTCTGCCAAGCTCTCTCAACTTTCTGATGTCTATACTCTGCACAAAACAGATTAATTTCCAAAGCATCAGCTTTCATGCTAATGCCATTGTGCTCATCATCTCATAGATTGCTTACTAGCTGTGTCAGATCTTCAGCACTACTGTGTCATATAGCCACATTGCATTCTGGGACTTTGAGTGCAACGTTTCCTGTCTGCACTACTTCTACATCGGATTTCTCATTAATATAATGTTGAACATTGCTAGTAAATGGTGAGGGACAAAAGAAGCTCGTTCTTTTCTTTTTAGGGGTGAATTATGAAGACGTACTGTATGTTATAGGATATTTGGGTACTTAGGTTTAATTCAGGCATAATGAATCAGTTGATGTATATTCTCAACTGGGACGTTCCTCTATTGTATTGTAAATCCAAGATATAAATCTCATCAATCAGGTTCTTTCTGTGGTTTTAAATATCTGTCATCTTCATTTTTGAAGTTACAGCCACTGAGACTTTCGTGGGTGGAACAAAGAGATCATTGTGTGTCTTGTGGTGCCAACATTGCAACGTTTTTGTCAATCCACTCTCCGATGAACCATGCTGTACCTGCCAAGCACTTGTGTAAACAGTGTTAATTATGAAAGCTTCAGTGTTTGAAGAGGCAGTTCTTTTGTTCTACATTTTCATATTCTCTCTCTTGTGAAATACCTTTTTATGCTGAACAAAAGTATGGTTGAATGATGGGTAAAAAACCAGGCCTTGTGTGGGTGTCCGACCTTAATAGCGTTTTATTCTTAACTTAACATTTTGCTTTTTTCCCCTCTACATGACTGTTTGCCTTCAGCAGCAGTAGTGTAAAAAGGTATTGTTGCACACTGAAACTGACACCACTGCAGGGCTTATCCCCTCTTTAGAAAATGAATGTGCTTTAGCATCAGAATGACAGAAATATGTCGACACAAATATAACAATGAGGCATCGCAAACACACCTAGGTGCTATATATATATATATATATATATATATATATATATATATATATATATATATATATATATATATATATATATATATATATATATATATATATATATATATATATATCTCTATATCTCTCTATATCTCCCATGCTAGCTGGGCTCTCAGGGTTATCATCCAACTAAGGCTTCAAAGTGCAGGTTTGATGTGCTAGAGATCTGTTCAGCTGAGTGGAGGAATGAGTCGTTGGAGATTTCTCTATCTTGCTCTCCTCTCACAGGTAATCCAGCCTCTCAAGGGCATTATTGAATTTTCCTGTTTTTTCTTCTTTGTCTAAGCTGTGTGTGTGTGCACGCAAGAGGGATGGGCTAATAGTGCAAGCCTGACTTCTGAAGGCAGCTTGCCTCGGCTGCTTGATTCTCATTCACCTCTGCAGATCCACGTCAAAACCCAGACTGACCTTTTCAGACCACAGACGGCTTTGAAGTTGGAGGAGGGAGAGTATCTCTCTCTCTACCTCTCTCTCTCTCTCTACCTCTCTCTCTCTCTCTATCGCTCTCTCTCTCTCTATCGCTCTCTCTCTCTCTCTCTCTCGCTAAGAAATTAGCAGCTACATAATGCCTGTTGGCTCTTTGATGTTTGTTGGTCTTTTCTTTCCTTGATTTTGCAAAGATAGCCTCACAGACATGCAGATTAAAACAATACGATACTGAACACTATCATAAATGCATACCTTGCATTAAGATCATGGCTCTGCTAATTTTTTTGTTTGTTTTTTTGGGGATGAATAATGTTCAAAATCAGTGTTGCTCATACCGGATTAGTCCACCTAATTATGCTGCTCTCTGGGTGAGGATGATGTAATGTCTGTCTCACCTGTTGAACCACTAGACAGAACAGTCTGTTAGCACAGGTATATGAAAGATGGCAGTTCACGTTCTCTTCAGAACATGTTAATCTGCTGTATGATACTATAGAAGCAGATTTTTTTTCAAATCGCTGAAAAATATATTAATTAAAAACAAACAAGCAAACAGACAAAAAAAATATACAACTATACACACAGTATCCTTGGAGGGGTAAATCAGGTAGAAATGTCAGCATAGTTTGTGATTTCTACCTTTGACAGTTCCTAAACCTTAGTTATATCATGCAAGTCCATAACTGCTCTCAACCTAGACGTGCATGGGATTGTTATTTGATATTTTGTAACACATTTAGTTAGTTCCCAAAATTGTTAACAAACTAGTTGCCTAATTTAAACCATCATGAACATGACCAGGCAATTACTAAGGATGGATAAAGAAACTCTGTAAATGGAGCACACAATGCAGTACTTTAATCAGTAATCTGATGCACTGATTGTGGGTACTTATAGGCTGGACAGTCTTTATGTAAATTTAAGAGAAAAGCATGGAGAGAGAGACAGAGTATAAAACCCAAGTTATTATGCAAACACATTTTCCCACTGGCAAATTTGCAGAGAATTGGCACTCACTTTCTCATATGAAAATATTAGATAAGGTTTGGGAAAGTGGTGGGTTTATACGAATCCTAACATCATTTTTCTTGTTTATTATAAGTCCTATAAATCTGGCATGAAATTGGGTTTAGCTAGTTCTTAATTACTACTGTAGTATCCTTACAATACACCCAAGCCAGACCCTGAAATGCACTGTGTCCTGATTGTTTGTTTAATTAAAAGAGAAGCAAGGCATTATGTTATACTTACCATGGCCTCAAATAACCCCTTCCCACCCCCAACACACACACACAAACACACACACACACACACACACACACACTCCATCTTCTGTATTTAGAGACTAAAGCCGAGCTTTTTTAGGATTTGCTCTTTTTCACTTTCTTCATCCTTGTCCTCATCACTTTTCCTTACTAGGAGATTTTTTTTTAAAGCAACTGCTATTTTCATGCCAACTTCCACTACAGACTTTCTTTGTCCAAGTAAATAAGTTCAAATTGAAGCTAATTTCTAGTATGCTTTTAAATTCAGGATGTTTTAGTGTTTAGAACATTCCAAATGAAAGGTTCATTGAAAGTGAAATTTTCCCAAGTTGATGTATCTCTATATTCCCATAAGACAAGAAAGTTCAATCAGTGGTCGATGCTAATTGCTAATCATAATTATAGCATAATTTAAGTTATAATGAAGTCTTTTCCTACTCATTAACCACACAACTGAGGGAAATGTTGATATTCCTGACAGTTTTGCCTCATTTTCAGTGTCATTCTGCCTTTACATGGCCTGTATAAAAGACTTACAGGCTTTGTGCCAGCTAGTTAAATCATTATTTGCTAGCTCAGTCATTAGTCACTACATAGCTTATGCTCTGTGTCCATAATTCTCAGTAGTGTAGCAACAAAATTGAAAAATGTTACTCTTTTCTTCTCATATAGAGCCCCCCCCCCATATCAATCCTTCAACGACTGACTTTTCTTCTGGAGTTCAGCAGTTAGTGCTTCTTTGTTCATAATTGCCTGGAGGAGGGAATTGTCTGCTATCGCTAACAGTATCACTGTACATTGTAAAGTTGTTCAAATAGGCAAAATGATAGGAAAGGTAGGCAGGTTGTGATAGGTGACAGCAGTGTGAGTGTGGCTTGGTTTTCATCTCCTCTTCAGGCTTAAACGGTTCCCTTTTAGTGAAAAGAAAGAAAAGATGAGTGAGAGAGAGAGTGAGACAGAGGAGTGAATAGTGATACTGGTGGTGCCGGCATGCAGTCCGCCGCCAGTCTTAAACGTCTGATTTTATCAGGACATGGGAGACAGGGTGAGAAAGAGAGTTTGGTTCAGATCAGATGGCAAGAGCAAAAGAGAAAAGAGTGATGATTAATGATTTTTCTGAGGAGAGAAGAAAGGGGCTTGCTCTTCTATTGCCAAGTCTAAGCAGCTGGGATGGCTGGGCCTTCATGCTAGTTTTCACTTGGGTCAAGTCCATCCCTCCCACCCTGTTTCTCTTTATTAAATGGACAAGTAGGGAGAAGTCGAGTGTTCCAACAACTGCTGCTGTACCTGCTGTCATTGACAACCCCAACCTTAAATGGAGAAATAAAACATAATGATGTATTAGGGATGTCACGATACCAAAAATCTAGTAGTCGGTACCGATACCACCAAAAGTACACGATACTCGATACCAAAGTCGATATCACGGTGCGGTATAAAAATAAAATTAAATTAAAAACTCTCCTGGAGGACATCCTCCTCTGGCTGATACTGGCAGAGAGAGAGAGAGGGTATTTTAGTTATCAAACACTGTCTGACAATGAGTGGAGGTGCACTCCTAAATGCGCGCGCACACACCTTATACTCTGAATGCAAGCATTAGTTTAAATTCATTGATATGGTGGCAGGCCAAAAAGATTTATTAAAAGCATGAACATTTGAATAATTATTAGTGACATTAGGCTACATTTAACTGACAGGACACGGGCTGAATGGCGATGCATGTTGGCCCATTCGGAGGTAGTTTAGAACATTGCAATGTGTTAGCGTTGTTAACAAATAACCAATAATTACATGGAGCATAACACTAGCTGGTTTCACGGACACAATGCCAGCTGCCTCAAACAAACATAATATCGGACCGTCTTTCAGGTGCTTCGCCAAATTCCAGGCGTTTCCTCGCTTTGTTTGAAATGAACGATAGCATCGGTTGCACACCAGAAACCGATGCTAGCTTTCCTCTCTTTTCCTCTCAACGAGTCGGGGCGGAGCTAAACTTGTTAAGCTAAGCTAAACTTCTGTAGTTTTTCCCCGTGTGCTTGTAGGCATTCTTCTGCTTCACCACCACTTGTGGACCGACTAAAACACTTGCGCGTATTTTCTGCCCCCATCAGGTCCGGAAGAATTGCAACCTCGATACCTCCATTCGAATCAGTTCCGATAGTGCAGAAAAACAAGTACCGTCACGTTTTAAGCATGTTGGTACCGAAGTATCGGTTCTCGTGACATCCCTATGACGTATGCATTTGTAATTATTTGCATAAACAATTGTGCCATTTCCTGTTTTTTGCCCTAAACTGATCTTAATGTTCTCATGCATAATGATCTAAATCCACAACTTATGTGCAAGTAAACACACCTATATGTAGTAGCTCTTTATAGTGTTGATAAACTAACATTACTTTTATTTATATTCTTCATCAAGGATGTTCAGTGAATGAAGTGATAGGAATATAAATGACCAGCTTTTGGATTGGTTCAACTTTCCCATTAGTGCCCATTAGAATTGTTAAGTACACAAACTACTGTACAATTAACAGAGTTCTGATTATATCATTACTTCCTTACTTATTTATCCATATGCTTCAGTAGCACACATTGTTCAGGATATCACTTAATTACTGCTGTTTCTAATAGATTTGGAAAGTCTGTCTTTTTAGGGTCGTGTATATCACTATATAATATAATGTGTGTGTATAATGCATAATTTCTATACTGATTACTAAGTATACCTTAATATATTACATTAATATAATTTTTTCATAGCTATTCGTGTAACGTCAGAATTTCAATTCATGTCAGTGATTTTTTTCATAATCTAGTGCTCTTAAAGAAAGTGAAACTCATCAGAGCTCACATGTCGTCATCTGTTTGGTGGAGCAGCTGGTCAGGGATTAATAGTTTAACTCAAGAGGGCACATGACCTGCCACATGCTAGTCTTAAAACTGCCGCTTATAATCTTTTCGGATTCTCTTGTAATTAATCCTAATCACTGCAGAAATGGTCAACGCGTGGCTGAGTAAATCAAGGCCAAGACCGGCTTAAGACATCCCTTCTTTTTTGGGGAGGCCTTTATGGGTTTAATGGTGTTTCAACTCAAGGACAATTACAGCCTGAATCAACAAACTATATTTTGAAGCAAGGGATATATATATATATATATATATATATATATATATATATATATATATATATATATATATATATATATATATATATATATATATATATATATATATGAGAGAGAGAGAGAGAGAACAGGGCTCTAGGTCCAGATAAGTGAATAGCATGACTGTATGCTTACAGTAGTTACCTTTTAATGCTAAATTGTTAGTGATTAGTCTATGGCTATAAATAAGCCAATTTGAATTTGACGTGGTAATGTTTTGTATTTTTACATTGGCGCTTCATGCTACTACTTTTGACTACACCACAGGGAGAATAAATGCATACTTCTTTGTTTAAACAATCAATATTGTCAGTTCTGAAATTAAACCACAGAGGATCTGTGAAAAATCTGTGATAACACTCCCCTTACTGAGTTAATGCTCTGGTCTGATGGAGCTGTCTATCATCTAAATCATTTATATAAATGCAAGAAAACTGGAGTTGTTAAAGTGTAGTTCTTGTTTTCTCCATTGATCAGCTTTACTACAGTATTTTTTCCCAATATTTTGCCACTGTGGGGAGCAGTCTGTTAGTCAAGACCCCTGCTATAGAACAATTGCTAATAAAATAGCATTTATTTTCACTGTATTCCTTACACCATATCATTAAAACTAAAACACCAACTTTGTGCAAATATAGCCAAGGAAAATATACAGCGGCATACATGTATCAAGATTCACAAGTTCCCAGAAAAGCCTGATTCATGTGTTTGTGGAGCAAACAAACTACCAAATGAAGTAATGGACCACAAAACTGGAGGTTATATAGTATGTGCCAGGACCCTGCTCTTGGGTATTGGGGCTCAGATAAAAAAAAAAAAGAAGCCATATTTTCATTTCTTCCATCATAAATGAAGTGTGGAAGAGGATCTCTTGAGGATATGGTCACTGTGATGACTGAGCTGCCAGGCATGATGGTCTCACAGGGAGTGCGTGTGAATGACTGCACATCCCAGTGGCAAATGGTTGGTGTAATTTTACACACACTTAAGCAACATAATTTATGCAAACATGTACAGTCAGAAGAGTGCATTCATATGCATGAGTGTGTGCGCATTCACAAACACATCTGTACACACAGGCACAATTATAAAGATGGTACATTTGGACTCGCACACAACGAATTGAATATTCATGCACTCCACCAACGTACTTATTGGTAGCAGTCTACTGAATCACAACATGTCACTGCATGTTGTTAGTATTTTGCATTCAAAACCCTACACACACACACACAACCTCTTTTTTTCTGCTCCCACCTTTCCGTTTCTTTCACAGCCTTCTCTTTTACTCCCCTCCCTCAACCTTTGTCTCCTTAGCTATGAGAATTGTCACTGTAAACATGTTGACAAATGGCCCTTTGAAAGAAGACATTTCTTCAGTAACAAAGTGGATATTTGAGAGGGCTTGCAGGGCTTGCTTTACAGCCACTTCAGTGATCGGTTGTCCTCTCGCCAAGCACCTCAGGCCTCCTCTAGCCCACCCATGATGGCCCTGCCATGAAGGAACTTATTTATAATTGTGGCAGAGGCAGGGTTTCCTAAAAGCTTTCCTAACACCCGTTCTCTCTGACATGAAGTTTGGCTGGCACTGGATGTTCCTGGGACAGCCAAAGGGTTTAGTGTTCTTCGCTAACATTTTAAAATGATTTGTTTTGGCTTCCGACATATGAAAAAAAAAAAAAAGCAATAACAAAAAAGAAATTGGCATGCACTAGCAGTCAGGAGCGCAGCACAGTGTAGCACTCCAATGCCAAATTCTCTGTCAACGGCTGCACTTAGCAGAGGAAGGGCTTTGGAAGAAAAGATGTAATTAACGTGATTGTGTTTCCACCCACGGCAGGCCAGCTTTGAACAGGAGCTGGTAATTCCCATTCATGTCTATGAATGGCCTTTGTTCGAGTGGCCCTTGTTGAAAAATTGGATTATCCTACACACCTTGGTAAGAGGAGATAATCTCTGACCTGGGCTATTATCAGGACAATCCTCCATTCAGTTAACCCGGGCCCATTTAGCAATAACGATTAGTCTGCATACTTTTATTTATTTATTTATTTATTTATTTATTTATTCCACCAATATCTCAAACTGCCAAGAAATTTGACTGCATGCAACATGATTTGAAGATGATGGGTGAGCCCATGGGTGACGCATGGCACAATCCATCGAGCAGAGTGCAGAGTTATACTATGCTCATGAAGAATTAGGGATGACTATTACACCTACTAGAATCTTGCTTCATGTTGGATTCAGTCATGAAGACAAAGCACAGACATACATCCATGTTATTAGAAATTAAATTGCACCAAATTCAGAACTAACTTAGATGATTAAATGATATCATTTAAATTTCTTCCACTTTTGCAAACAAAAACTGCCAATTATAATAATATATAATCAAGGAACATCTGTGAAACAAATGGGGTCTTCTTTTTGTACTATGGGTGTGCAAACCTTTGTACTCAGTTTTATGTGAATATTGGTAAGTTTGAACAGCCTGCTTATTTGAGTGTGTGTGTGTGTGTGTGTGTGTGTGTGTGTGTGTGTGTGTGTGTGTGTGAAGGCCCTGGCTAGCGGAGCGTTGCCTATGTGAGAGGTCCCGGTCGTATCGGACGGCTAGTTCGACACAGATCAGGCTTTCATGTGCTCACTGAGTGGGGCTCCAACCTGCAATAAAGGAACATTTTATCTCCTTAAATTTGTCCTGCAGCCAGCCTTTGATTCCCTTATCCACTCTCTCTCTCTCTGCATTCCCATTTTTTTGGGAGGAAGGGCACAAGGTCAGATACCATGAACTGAGACATAGAGAGAGAAATGTGGTGAAGATGAAAAATGAAGAAAGCCATTAGGTGTTGGTCAGTTCAACTCAAAATGTGTTTTTATAATGACTTGCATAAGCTGTACCATCACTTCTGCATGTACTGTATATATCTGAAGGATAAAGCTAAATGTGTATATCCTCTATCTCCATATTTGTTTATTACTGATTATTAAATCAAATACTTTAAACACAACTATAAATTTCACCTTCCCAGTGAGGTGCTCGTTCTGTTTAATTATGTGTGGGGGAGTGTGTGATTGTGCTGTGTCCTCCATACCTACTGTTTTCCAGTTACACACATACTCATGACACACAAAAAAGATATACTATTTGAAAACTATTTGTCTATTTGCTGTTTTCCCCCTCTTACTGATCGCAAATTTGTACTATATATAAATCAGTCAATCACTCTTTTTTTTTTTCCCCACAGAGGAATATTAATTATTAAAAAATAATGGTCATGTTCCTGAAATACATAGTTGAGTGCAAAAGTGCTCTGTGGGGATAAATAATAATAATAAAAAATACTTTGAATGCTTTCTCAAGGTAGTAAGTAAGTCTGTTTTTCATTTAATGAACCAACCAAATCAGAAAATGCAAATATTCCCTAGTGGAATATATATATAATTTATTTATAATTTTTTAAAAGTGCTTTTGTAGGGTATAATTTAGATGAAGTTTTTTTTTTGTGAAGTTGTTGAATATTTCAATCATTTTCAATCAACACAAAATGTATAAGGCATTTCAAAATAAACCTATAAGTTTGCAGTGAACAGAATGAAATTCCCGGATAAATTATTACTATTACAGAACTATAACGGAAATTTACAACACCTAATTATCAGTGTGCTGATTAAACTGATCAGTATTGGCCATTTATATGGATGGAAAGTTTGCATGCTGATTTCCCATTCTGTTCTTCAGAGAACAGGTTGCTGGTTTTAATCGGCTTAGGAGGTGAGGAACTGGCCTCATGCTACTGGTTTCAGCCTGAGCCACGAGCACTGGGAATTTAATATGGCACTGGTGTTCTGTGTGTTAGTTCTGTGCCAGTCAGAGGTGCTTGGTCCTCGCTGTGCCACCTGTTCAGACCTTTGACAGGAGGGCAGGATATTGGCAGAAAGTGGACGGGGGGCTTGGTGGAACCATCGCACAGGTGTGCTCATTAGCTGTGTGTTTTTGAGTGCGAGTGTGAATGTCTGTTTCTGCAATTCAGACTTACCACCTGCTCTTTGGAGCACTCGGAGTGTTTCAGACACTCGGCCCAGAACTGTCTGTTCCAATACATGACCTTAATGCATGGAGAATGACAAAAGGTTCCATGCAGGACTTTTTATAACCAGTTGCTCAACATGTGTATGTTTCTGTCTGTGATTGTGTGTTGACACGTTCAACAAAGATCTTTGATGTATTTTATGAAGGTGCATAAATTCCCAATATGGTCTCATTGGACTCGATTCGTATCAAGTGTTATGAAGGTTAAAGTGAACTTAAAAATCAGCAAGTGTTGCATATGACTACAGGGTGTCCCCAAAGTCTCCATACATAGGGGAAAGTAACCAACGGGAAACATGGTAAACACATTATACAGGACACTGCTGCCAAACTTATTAACACATTCAAAAAGAATGGAAGTGTTGCAGACCAACTGAGACGTGAACATCCACTGACGACGGTGCAATTGATGTGGTGCTGGAAAACATAGTCCCCTCTTTTATTCAAGAAACTCCTTAATGAAATGCTCAAGTAGGATTGCTCATCACAGGTTTATTAGCAAAGAAAAGACAGGTACAAATGTATGCTCTTCTAAAACAAAGCGATATCTTTTAAATCATTTTCCTATTTCATATCCACGTCTACACACTGCTGGACATGTGAGGCTAACATGTGTTTCTTGTGTGTGTTAAGTTTTAAAAGAAACCAGCAGTGGTGTGAGGTTTTTACCACAGGCCTTGTTAAACAATCTTATTCGCTCTGAAAATAATGGAAAACATTGTCAAAGGAAGAATTAGTAAGTCAAGGTTGAAGATATGCGATACGGTGTGTGTTTAAGATGGATTCCAGATCTGACATGGAAAACGAGAGGAGTTTATGTAAGGAGGTGAAGAGGGGGGTGTGAAGTTTTGGACACGCTTAATGCCATGTGTGAAAAATGAGACAGTATGAGTTACTAGATGCCCAGGCAGTGTAACCGAGAGAATGATTTGCTTTTGATGTATTAAACTGATTTGTAACAACATAAGTGGCAGTGAAATGGAAACCATTAAGCCTGAACATACTGTGAGGAGCATGTGCAGCACTCAGAGGATTCACATCTGCACATTTAAAGTCCCCGCGAAACAGCTTGAGAGACGTGATTTGATTCTCTATGTTTAATCAGGAAGTCGGAGTGATGCCATGTCGAAGTGTTTGACTGATTTACATAAGATTCAACAACCTTCAAGATACATCACTTCCTCATCAACTCTAAAGAAACTTGACAATAGCTTAGTGACCTAGCTAAATATGGAGAACAGCGACTGTGGAGACAGCGAAGATTTCTCACCAGTGCCGCCATCCATGACTGAAGACTTTAAATAAAATTTGTCCAGTTACATAAAAATCCTTACTTACAAAGCTCTGGATTAAGCAGCTAACATGAGTGAATGTCAACAGTAGTTGGCTTTTCTTTGCTAAAAAGTAATTAATTAAATATTTAATGGCTATATTGGAAGTTAGTGGATATATTATATTTTGTTACATAGTGGCGCTTCAAGTTACCATTTTTGACTAGAGCCGCAGACTCCATAAACAATCGCGTTTTTTTTTTTTTTTTGTCCAATTGTCTTTAAACATTCTTTTTTCATTGTTGACTTTTCTTTAAATAAGCCATGTCATCAGTTCACTTATCAGACCATAGATGGTAAATAAAATATAAATGTCCAAAATCTGTGAAAATAAGCCCAAGTCAATACAGGGAATGTCTCAAGACTGGACTCGAGTCCTACAGCCCTAGTAGCTAGTCTTTGGTGTGATGAGCTGCCATCAGGTAAGTAATTTTTCTCCGGTGATATACATTGCTGGGCCTACCTCCAGAAACACTGTCATTTGATGAGCCCACTAGGGTTGTGGGTTCAATTCCCACCTCGGTACTGTGTGCACAGAATTTGCATGTTCTCCTTGGGGTTTTCTCCGGGTACTGTGGTTTACTTCCCCAGTCCATAGACATGTGTTGTAGGATGATTGTCCGTAGTCTCAATGGGGGTGTGAGTGTGTTTGCGATCGTGTCATCGTGTCACATCCAGGGTGTCCCCAAGTCTTCCAGGCTCCCCATGATCCTGTGTAGGATAAGTGGTACCAAAAATGAATGGATGTCAGATAAGTACAGGATGAGTCATCAGGAAATTTTCATCATTATCCCAGTAGCAACAAACTATCAACTTGGTGTCTATGACACTAAGGGAAATATATTTAAAACACCAATTCTGATTTCAGGGTCGACAAACTTGCTGATTTGTGTGTAATATCAGGAAAACTTTCCAGGATTGAGATGAGGCCTCAATCAGGATCATTTATGCTTCACAAAAATCCAAAATGATTTTTCTTTTTTTTTTTCTCGATGAAGAAAACCTTTGGATCAATGTGGCCAAACTTTTTAAATGAATGCTAACATATGAAGATTTCTTTGTTCGCTTATCATTAGGAGTGTCTTGCCAGTTGATCCAATTAATTTTCCCTTTCAAAAAAACTCTCTCTCTCATGGGACATATCTGTGTGAGTGTGTGTGTGTGTGTTTGTGCAGAGAAAGACACTCTTGAACCCATGGCCGCCTGTGTTTGTATCTCCATAATTAGTCCAGGGAATTCAGTGAGATCTTGTTTTGAGGGCGACTAAAGGTACCAGATGGACTTTGGGGGAGGGAGTTGGGCACAGCAAGACAGGCAAACAAGAAAACAGGCGGAAAAGAAAAGAGACGAGCGATGGATACAACAAAGGGAGGAGAAAAAAAACCCAACAAGCGCATCACTGCCAAGATGGACAGACTCCCTCATCCCTCCGCCTTCTCCTCGCTGCTAATCCCCTCATCACTCCATCACACTCGTTCCATCCTTCTCAGGGAATGCCACACAGCCTGGTAAAGGCAGCTAGTGTTCTTTTCAGGGAGAAAGACATAATCTGCCATAAAACCCACCCAGGCCCCGCTTGACCCATAAATATCCTGTTTTTGTTGGTGACATCTCCCGCTCCCTGTCTAAATACACACTGAAAGAAGCTTAAGTAACAATGCAGAAATGAATTTGCATCTTATGTGCATGTTTAATGTCGTTGCTACTTGCTGCTCGATTTAATTCAGTGGTCTTTTTTTCCCCCAATTAATCTCAATAGATTATTCATTTCCTGGACAAGCAAGATGGTCAAAGTCCTTGTGGTAGCACCAGTAATGAAAGAAATATCATTGCTAATGAAATATAAATGGACAATAACAAGTTATGTGTTTCAAATAGGTGTAAAATATTAATGTCACAGGATAAATTGGAAACAATTATTGTTAAATCTGGTGTTGTTAGTGATTATAGCTTGTGTAGTTTATTTTTATTTATATCTATATCTAATAAGGACATCATGCTGGCCCAGTGGGTACCATCTGCTCCTCATAGCTCCAGGGTCCCCGGTTTGATCCTAAGCTTGAGTGTCTATGCGGAGTAATGTCTATGTGGAGTTTCTCCTCAAGGGTTTCCTCCGGGTTCTCCGGTTTCCTCCAACCTCCCAAAAAACAACGCAGTTGGTGAATTTGCTACTCTAAATTTCCCCTAGGAGTGAATGAGTGTGTTAACATGTGTGTGGTGTATTGGTGTCACATCCACAGTGTATTCCTGGCTCACGCCCAGTTTTCCTTGGATAGGCTCTGGATCCACTGTGACCCTGACCAGCATAAAGCAGTTACGGAAGTTAAATGAACAAATGAATAATACAGTAGTTAGGAATAGTTTGTATAGTACTTTGTGGAATAATTGAGTTATGAATTGTAAATATGCAGCATAGTAATAAATAAGAAAAAAATAAAATGCATAATCAAAACTGGTTTGTTATTTAAACATAGGGACTATGCTGTTGGGGCAGGAATGTATGTGCTGAAGGGAATAAAGTGGGTTTCTATAAGATTGATCTATTTATATTTGAGAAAAAAATTAGATGAAAGGTATGATAAAGAAAGTAAGAAGTCAAGATCATGATCTGACCTTCATCCTGGTCATTAAAATATACCGGAATGATTTTTCTCAGCATTATTCTTGGTAAAGTGAGCGTTTTATGGTTTATGGCACTTTGTGGAATTATTATGGCGTGAATCACACATTTTTATGTACCAAAGGAAAACATTTGCATGGTGCTTTGTAGAGAATAAATGTTTCAAGTTTGCATGTAAAATATGGCTTCATATACAAGTAAAAGAAAAAAAAATGGAGAATAGAATGATAGGAAGACTTGTCAGGGAAGAAGGGAGTCCAAAGTATCTGCAAAACCCCACTATGCCACTGGAGAAAGACACACTGAGGTGTAACGAAGAACTAAACGAGGGCAGATTACATCGGCAGCATCTCAGAGACGTGACAGAGCCACTGACTTGGAGAGAAGAGAGAGAGTAGACATGTAGGGAGATGAAGAGAGGGAGGGTAGAGCTTCTCCCCAGCCCAGGTTGACAAGCGCCTGGCTCTCTGGCCATACGGCCCTGTCTTTTGCGCCAGCTGCACCCACCGCCTGACACTTTGACACGGGCACAGCGGTGACAAATAGCCGGGGCCTTCACCCGCTGCCACGCTGTCTGCCCGCCGCTAAATCAGGCCAGCGCTAGTGTAACGTGGCCCTGCTGACAGGTCTTCTGTCACAGCATGGCGCTCATCAGGGGCTCCACGGGTGGCTTAACCCTACAGAAGGGGCTTGGACAGCACTCGTTTCTCTCTCGCTCCATCGTTTCTCTCAGTGTTTTTTTTTTTCTTTGAAAGACATACTGAGGCTGAGAGCTCAAGAAGTCCCAGCTGAGAAGGTTGTCAGTTCTGTGTGTGTGTGTGTGTGTGTGTGTGTGTGCGCACTTAAATCTGGGATATAGGCGTGTGTATGTAACGGTGTGGAACACGGAGTCTTCCATGACCACATCATAATAATTTGTATGTTAAAACTGTATGACATAATAGTTTGATATCATATTATACACAGCTTGGATATTCTACTGATCTCCTTCAGTGGATTCTTTAGTATCATTTCAGACAAAAAATTATAGTTAACAGCACTGTTCAGAGTATCCAGGTGAGATTATCCACTGAAGCAAACATGAACCTTGGGTAGATTTTCCTCTAGTGGGATCTAGTGAGATCTTTAAGAAAGAAAGATCCAGTGAAAATTGTACTAACTAGGAATCCCAGTTTGTCAATGTAGACCATTTTTTCTACCATTAAATTACTTCATAAATTTGTAAGAAAAAGTGAGCATTTTGGGGGCATGGGGGTGCAGTGGGTAGCTTTGCCACCCCTAGTATCCTAGGTTCCATCTGGAGCTTGGGTTACAGTCTGTGTGCATGTTCTCCCCATTGGTTTTCTCTGGGTTCTCCGGTTTCCTCCAACCACCCAAAAACATGCCAGTAGATGAACTAACTAAGATAAAATTGCCCCTAGATGTGAATGTGTGCATGGTGCCCGATGATGGACTGGAGTCCCATCCAGGATGTATTCCCACTTCACACCCAGTGTTTCTGGGATCAGTCTTCATCCATCATCTTTGCTGTTGACCAATGTGTCACTTTTTTTTTTTTTTGCTCTATTGGCTCTGCTTGGATTTCCCAAAGAGTACATTATCTTGATATTTGAATATTGCAAACATTTTTCACCTCTTCTTGTGTTCCTGATGCCATATTTTGTTTTGCCTATGCCAAGTGGCTCATACAGAAACACAGTAGTACATGTGATGTATTCGGTTACTTGTCCTGCCAGAATAACAATTGTACCTGGTTTTATAAATAGTGCAGGGTCAAATATTGCACTGTACTCAGTTTCTGCTGTTGTTGATGGGCCTGTATGGAAACCCTTCCCAAAAACAGTTCTTTCACCTGTATACTAGAGATTTGTACCTAAGAACTGCTGCTCTAATCATAAACACTGTGTTTTGCTCATCCCAGGACTCGAATTCACAATCTGCTCATAATGAACATCATTTCAACATACTTAATATCGTCTGACTTTACTCTACAACAACAGTATACTATAATGATTTATAATTGTCCTGTGTCAGAAAAAGTTGGGTTCCCTTTTGTGACTGGCTTCCCTCAAGGTTTCTTCATGTCATCTCAGGGAATTGATGATCATTAGGGATCTAAATCTCCATCCAGATTTCTGTAAAAAAAAAAATGCTTTCTGGGAATATTTTATTGTTAAAAGTGCTGTACAAATAAAACTGAATTGAACTGAATGTTCAGAATCTTCCAAGACCCCAGCTGGGGGGCAAAATCGGATATTCACTGTATACGTTTGAGGGAGGGTATTTGTGTCGCCGTGTCATTCTCATGCCTGCAAAATTCTCCCTCGAGAGTTTTCTAAAGTCAGTTACTCTGTATCTGTCAGTACAGGGGAGTCACTTGGTTTCCTCATAGATGTGACTCTAGTCTTAAACAGTATCTGCCTATATAATACACTGACGTCAGATAGAGTGTGTGTGGTGTGTAGTCTACATCATTGTGCGCTTAGTGTCTGCTTTAGCTGTGTGTCACTGATTAATCTCGTCCTGCTTGACCTCCGCCTCACTTTGAGGAGCCCCCATGCACATTACTCCAGCACACAGTAAACTCCACCTGATTAATGCTGAGAGAGAGAGGAGGCCATGTGTCAAATAGATCTGTTTCTTAGCAAACCATATAGATTATCTATCATTCTGTCCCTTAAACTTATGAGACATCTAGCACACTCTCTCCCCTATCCCCTATCCTCTCGCTTCTAGGCCTGGGGAGACCAGCTGCATTTAACAATACATTTAATAGATAAGTCGCAGTATGCTTGACTTTTTTCCACCACCCCTCCCTTTGTTTATCTTTTATTTCTTTTCCCCTTCCTATCCTTCTCTCTTTCTCTCTCTCTCTCTCTCTCCCCTCCTCCTCCATATCTCAGCAGCTGAAATGGAATTGGATCAAAGATGGGAGGGAGGACGCGAGAGAGGGAGGGAGAGAGAGAGAGGAAGAGAAATCGTTCTTGCCGGGTTTTGTTGAAATATTTATAGGTCAGGGTTGACTGGCTAAATTGAATATCTATGCCGATCTGGCTCGGCTGTTTAACTTGTGCTTAGGCAAATATGTTTCCTAGGTGATAACCTTTTATGTACCAGTCTGACTTCATTGAAATGCATGAAGATAGAAACGTGTCACACTTCACAGGGTGCTCCGAGGCCGTCAGCCGCCGTCTCGATTATTCAAATGATAATTGACCCCCACCTGTAGACGCCTGTATTTTTTTCTCCACTCGATCACTTCATTGGCTGTTAAGATATGGAGGAGAAATACAGTCCTGTCATTTACATTACAAACCTCCGCTGAATGTCAAATACCTCCTGTTTGACGTGTTTATAGAGAGAAGAATGAGCAGAAGAATATACGGGCAATTATTATTTCCGCCCTCTTTAATAATTTAGACACGGGTTTGCTGTTTAAGTCTCTGCCTGCATTGCTTTCAGGGACTTCTCGAGTCTCTCTCATAACAAACGAGCTGATATTCAAAATCATCAATATGGATCTTTGTTTGTGGATCTAATTTAAAGGTTTGAATGTAATGGTTGGCTGTCAGATGGTGGATGAATTCTCAAATAACGTCAAGCCGAGGAAATTGACACTATAAAAGGATACAGGTGTAATATATTATAGCGAGACCAAGGCCCACAATGGCAATTATTGAGCATTGGCACTAAATTACGCATACATGCATATGCACCAGGTCTCTAAAGAGGGCTTTGTTTGTTCTGTAATTTAAACCTTGTTGAGGGGGGAAAAAATAGTAATACTAACTTTCATTTATGATGCATGAATAATCGCCGTAGATGCTTGGTTTTGGTTTTTTTTTTTCCTTCAGATTTTGAATAATTCGGAATAACTCATTAAGTGTGTAATACCTCCCCATTATTAAATGTGATTGACCATGTGCTTTGATAACCCTCTCCAGATCCTGTACAAACAAATGCCCTCAGTTTAGCTCCTAATGAGCAGGGAAATGCTGAATGTCCTCCCGTTTCATTACCGCCCACATTAAGAGGGAGCTCTAATGAAAGACGTTGAAGTGCTCTCTCTCTCTCTCTCTCTCTCTCTCTCTCTCTCTCTCTCTCTCTCTCTCTCTCTCTCTCTCTCTCTCTCTCTCTCTCTCTCTCTCTGCCCTGCTGCCTGTTTGCTCAGAGCCAGCCAAAGCTCTGAAATTAGAAGTGTTTAATTATGAAAATGGTTACCGTGGAGAATTTCAAACACACTCCCTCCCCAGATCATTAGTTACGGCGCATGAGAAGTAGAAGATGAAGAAGAAGAAGAAGAAGGAGGGGAAAAAAAATAATGAGGAATAGAGACTAAGGGGAAAAGGAAAGAGAAAGAAGAAATGCGTTCACTGGTGAAAGGTTCATATTTCAGGCCTATAGCTGCTAAAAGGGTGTACACTGAAAATCAATTTAATGAAAGTTCCCTGAGTGGTGCAGGCTCAAGGAATGCAAGTAAGAGAATTTAAAATAGAGCATGAATGGCAGGAGAAGGCTCTGACTTTGACTGCACGTCGGGACTCTCCTTGACTTCTGTGTTATCCTCCAAGTGGCAGGTCAAAGGTCACTCCCTGGTTTAAATCAACTTGTGTTTCACATAACCGATCTCTCTCTCTCTCTCTGCCTGTGTGCGAATGTGCGAGTGTGTAATGGAGTGCCTGGCTGATAAGCACCGGTTAGTGAGGAATGAGATGGAGAATGTTGACTCAGGTTAAGAGATTAAAGCAGAAGTGGCTGTCTGTCAGCGAACCGGTTATGGGTGACCTGGATGCCCTTGTGTTTTGCGACCGAGAGGATGCCTGTGTTTGTATTAGAGCTCGAGCGGAGTGAGAAAGGACACTCTCCATGCCTGTGTGGCGCACTCATAGCTGTTGAAACAATGAAAACTGAAAATAAACAACCATAGAAAGAAATGGGCGCTGTAAAAACATGACACTTTTCTTCCAGTCTTATCTGTCTGGTTGATGGAGCCCCATGTGGAGAAGGTCCTCCTGGGTGGGTAAATATGGCACACACATGTGCGGACACCAGCACACACACTGAGACTCAGACAGCTGACACATGGGATGTGTTACTGTATGCTCCCTCGTGCCCTGCCAAGAAGGAGCTGAGAAAGAGGGTGGTGTGCTGTGGTGTTGTGTAGGCGTGTCAGCATATGGGAGTGTGTGAACACCTATATGTCAAGTATAAGAATGGGATAAAACACATGATACCTATTTTCACATAACGGCATACGTTTTTACTTCTATTATACCACAGCGTTTAAAAAACATATATTAATTAAAGAACTACATGTACTATTTTTTAGCTACTTTTAATGTTGTGGAACATCCCAGAAACAAGTTATCTCCCTTACCATCCTTTATTTTTCTCTCTCTTAATATGGGTTAATATGACAAAATAAATGCAGTTCCTGAGTAACTGGAAAACGTGGACTTGTCTGTCCTGAAGACTTTCCCATGGTGGAAAACTGTTCTTAAGCGCTGACACTGGAGGCTCTTTCAAATAAACTGATTTTAAACAATACAAGTGTATGTTGAGCACGTACATGTGCAAATTGTTACTATAGAATTTATATCATATTAGAACGAGTGTCGTGCTTTTATGGATAATAAAAATTATTCAGTTGTAGAATATGTCCTCTGGTGCTTTAAACCAGCTGTTTAAGTGTATGTAGATAGACATAATGTGTTAAAACATGCTGCGTGTGTGTGTGTGTGTGTGTTTAAGTTGGGAGGTCACTGAGAGAGGGTACAGCTGGACCAGCTCTGCCCACATTCCTCACCTGGGATTCCCATTAGTTAGATTGATCGTTTCCTTCTTCTCCCCTTTGATTCATGCATTAGACACTAGCCTAATGAGTCTTACTGCCTTATGGCACAGGGCATCTGTGCATCTACATGTTTACACACACACCCACAAACACACACAGACACACACACACACACACACACACACACACACACAGTATCTGATTTCCTCAAATCTGTCTGTGTATACTGTGGGGAGAATTGAAATGTGCTATATTGTGTGTGAAAGTGTGCTAACGCTCCAGGTCTCTGGTTATCGTCACTGAGACGTATTACCTACACTGACGGAGAGCCTCTGCCTGAAAAATGCTTTAAACAGTGGTAAAAGCACACAGTGTTATTTCAGTGACATCTTTACTTCTATTTATTTTATTATGTTATCTCTGGGGAGTCCTGCTTCACAGCCCTGCCTCACACACGTATATTTATTGCTTCAGCTTTTCATTATGTTTTTATTGAACGTCATAAATGACGATGATGATGATGATGATGATGATGATGATGATGAAGATAACAGCAAAATATAACTCATGGTGGGGCGGGGGGGGGGGGGGGGGTTTACATGTTGAATGAGATAACGTGTAGGCTACTTTAACATCTGTACCAAAGTCTGTGGTGAAAAAAGAAAAAAAAAGAAAAAAAAACACACCACTATAATTTGTATTATTTTGTATGCTTCTTCTTCCTCTGCTTATTATTATTATTCTTTTGCCATTAATCCAAACTTACCGTCTGAACGCCAGGTTAAATTAATGCTTTAAATCCGTATGATTTCTCTTAATAATTTTACACTTTCAGGCATAAATATTTAATACGACGCCACACTTTAAACTCTCAGTTCATTATCCAGTTGTTCATTTTAAAAGCACATTATTGAGGATCTACTGTAAAAGTAATCAGAGAGGTACAGCATGTAGTTACAAGAACGAGAGATGTATGACAAGGCCTGGCAACTATTCCTGAGAATTAAAAGGAAACAAAAATAAATAAAATATTACGAACTTATTATTCATTTGAGTTTATGCATTTTTATTGGTCCAAAAAAAAAAAAAAAAACATTCAGAAAACAGCGGCTTATAAGTTTCACGTTCAATAATGTCACGGCTAGAATTATAATCAGAATTATAAAGCTACACATACATTACATACACACACGTTTACATTCATATACGCACTCCGAGCTGTGTGAACTGTGGATGAACTGCGCTATAATGAAGCAAAAACAGATTGTGTTCAGTGTTACAGAGCAGAAGAGAATAGATGAGTGTTTGCTAAACACATTAAGGCCAGGCGAGGCTCAGTGCAGGGGTGAGACTGGGTGCACAGACACTCCAGGGTGGTCGCAGTTCTGTGTGTGAGTGTACCAAAGAGCTGTTGAATGTTTGATTCTGAAGATTTTTTATTAATTTCCTATAACAGCAGCTCTGACAGTATTTCTGGCTATAAGGTTTATATTAATGCTCTTGGTCTAAGAGGTTATCATTTCTCTTGTAGCAACTTAGACAGACATTTTTTTATAGCAGAAGCTGCATAAACAGATAAAAATAAAACATGTATTTGTTGATATGGTGAAGTTGTCTTTGTGGAACTGTTTATTTAACTTTTTGGAAGGAATCACCAGTGTTGCCGCTTTGGTAACAGTCAGAGAGAAAGCTGTAACACACTTTGTGGTTTCTCAGTAAGCTGTTTTTTTTTTGTTTGTTTGTTTTGTTTTGTTTTTCAAGAGAGAAAAATTGACAGGCTTTTGAGGAAACAACCCGTTATAGCTGTTATAATGTAAGTGATAACAGGAATTAACTAGTTTCATGGTCATTCCAGAAAATTAAATGAAACTATAAATTGAAGAAAAAAAAATAGTTGGATGTGTCATTCTTTTAAATTTGCTGGCATTCGCTGTGGTATACAAGAAGTACAACACTTTAGGACATGCTGCTATTGAAAAACAATCAACTTAGCGTGACATCGGGACACATTACACCACCCAAAGTTTATATACATATATATGAGAGGGAGAGAGAGAGAGAGAAAGTGTGTAGTGTGTGTGTGTGTGTGTGTGTGTGTAAAGGGGAAATGGGATAAGCAGGAGTGTGTTTAACTGCAGCCAGGCCTGTGAATGATCTCCCACTGTCACACCAGTGCTGGAGCTGTCTGCTGAGACAATATGCATATGTGTGTGTGTGTGTGTGTGTGTGTGTGTGTGTGTGTGTGTGTGTGTGTGTGTGTGTGAGTGAGAGTCTATGTGTTGCGCCTGGAGAGATCAGTCTCTAGAGGTCAGTGCAGTTCCACCAGTGACAGCTGCACTCATGGCCCTGCCACACAACCAACATGGCTGAACACACTCCATCAGGGGCTGACTGGAGGGAGGAGAAAACAATTAACTATCAAAATGTGCTTCCAGGACATGCTGTCACACTTGTGCTTGCTCATACACTTACACACACACACACACACACACACACACACACGCCGAATTTGACCTTGTCACTAATTTAGATATGTGCATGTGTGTATCTATGTTTGCTGATTTGTGAATTAAAGAGAGTTATACAGCTAAGTAGAGACCATAAATCAACTAAAGCACATGACGAATGTGTATAAATGTGAAAAATTAAAGGGCCTAGATTGTGGCTAGATTTTTATTTGTAATTTAATGTACACATTAAACAAATTTTGACCTTCCTACAGTATGTGGCATGCACATTACATGCCACATATGAGAGTTATACATACAGATGTATACATAAATACATACAAGGATACAACATTACAGTTTATTTCACATTAAAATGTAACAAATTTATGATTATGTACGTGATTAAAATAAAGCTACAAATGTTACATTGATGGCTGGGGTTAGTGGCTGAGTTAGATTCTTTATTTTATTTGACTATTTTTACTTTTCCATGACATTGTTCAATATCCAAAACACATGGATTTTGCTCTTCTGAATTTGTACACATTTCTCATAAGATATGGTTTTATTATTTTTTTTCAATATTGTATATAAAATTTCACATTAATAAACTTTGCATAAACAAATATACGTTAAATTGAGTAGTTTCATCTCTTTTTTCACTGCACAGTACAGCCGACGATGAAAAGGACCCAGTTCACAAGCATCTTTCCCACACCTGTACCTGATAAAAGATGAAAGCAGACAACCTCTGATTTTGAAAAACTCTGACTCATTCTTCTGTTTTGTCTCGACTAAGCTTCACTGTTAAGTAAAAAGTACTCTGTACTGTCTCACTTGTATCATGAGAGCAACACACACACACACACACACACACACACACTGAGGCAGGGATCTGGTTTCACGCTAATGCCATTATACAGAGTTATTTTTGCCAAGTCTTTTCTCTAAACATTTCCAGAGAAAAGTGAACACAAGTAGCTGCTCTTCCTTGCTCTTTGTTTGTATTGTGGTTGCGGTCACGCCCGACTCGAACCATCAGCCTCCTGTGAGCCGACGGCACAAACTGCGGCCAAGTTTTAAAATTGGTAACAAATTTAATATGTTCTGCCATGGTATCCTGGTATCCTGGTATCCGGAGGCCTGTAGATTGTGAAAATGTGCCACCAGTTTGTCGTAGGGGCTCAGTGGATGACCACAAAGAGGCAGGATTTACAAACTCAATTGTGGAGGAGGGAAAGCAAAAGAAGGGAAATGTGGAACAGATGAGAGAGAGGGGGGAAGGAAAAGGACAAGGCCCCTGGACCACCAAACAAGTGGATTGTCTCTCTGATCCATGGCACAAATGAAGCCGTCGCTCTTTCTTCACTCGGCTTTGCCGTTATTAACAGTCACAGTCATCGTCCGTGGACTATTAGCATGACCCAAATGACAGAACCATGCTTCTGTTAATGGAATAATAGTTGGCAAGTGTGATTTATGGCTCTCATTTTAAGGATTGCTATCCCCATAGCTCCTAATACAAGAGGGAAATGTGTGTTTTGGGTAATGCAGGCCAGCTATAAGGCCGTATGGATTGTTAAAGCATGGAAAAGAACATATTACTGTCATAAATCTGCATTTCAGACCCGCTGGGTTTAAGCACATGGGGACATTAGGAACAGGACTGGCTGTGAACGTGTGAAACGTAGAAAGCCAATTACATTTGACTTATTTTGATAGAAAGGCAGTTATATTTTGGGCAGAACATTTTCTTAATGTCATTCAAGTCATATTTTACATTTTGCATTACATTTTCCCCTTCTCACCTTCATTTGTTTCTGCTTCCTTTTTGATCTCTTTTTTTTTTTATTATTCAAGTCTTTCTGTTCTGTTGGGGTTGAATCAGGACATGGGATTTCTTAGTTTTGTATCTTCCTGTGTCTTCCTGTTATCTTAAACACCCTACAACAATTTGGGCGTTGTCTGCTTTTTTACTCCTCAACTTTTTCTGTAAATTCGCAATGAAAACATTTAATGGAACCCCCCCCAATAAATAAATAAATAAATAAATAAATAAATAAAAACACTAACTGCAGTTCTTCATCCTTCCAGCAGGGGGGAGTCCTTGATTTACTTCCACCATTTTGTCAGTGTGTGTTACCTTTCCTCCATTATAAGTGGTTCCACAGAGATGTGTCACTTATTATTTTTGGGCAGCCTCTTCAAGGCTCTATGTCTTTCTGCGTGGATCATTTATTATGTACAAGATAAGCGCGTGCCAAGAACAGATTCCTCTGAAACCTGGTGCGCGAGTGCTGATTAGACGTGACTCCACATCAGGCTGTAAATATTTGTCAGGCCCACCTTTGAAACGGGCAAGCCGTGGCGTTCCGAGCTTTCCCCACATGAAAGAGAGGGCAAATGGAAACGCTTAGGAACAGAATCGGTCCTAGCTGGAACGAAATGCTCAATAAAATGTGTAATTATGATGCTCTGTCATTCCCGGAGGGCCGTTCTTTTCTTTAACAGGCCTAAAATCCCACACGCACATAATAGCTATGCTTTATGGCTGAGATTGAGCTATGACAATGTGTGGTCTGTGTGTCGAACCCCTTCAGGTCTGCTGGAGCTTGCTGTACGTCTGTGTAGGGTGTAATGTGTGGGGTGGGCATGTTGGGACGGCCCTGCTTTGATACGCGAACTGTTCCGGGACACACAGTTCCAAGAGCATGTGTTAATTGGCATGGCACTGCGGTAACGCCTCGTGACGCCCTGTTCTACCTTTGAGTACAGAAATGAGAATAATAGCTGAAAATCCCAGCAAGTTTTTTTGAGGTGTGTTTCCATATACCATGCTATGACTTTCTTCATATCATATCAAAGTGATAAATGTTGAAACATGAATGATATGAAAGTCTAGGAATACTTCTAAGGGCACTGAGAAGACCACCACTGATATGAAGGCATGCATTTTGTGAAATTTTGCCTCCCACTTACACACCGAGATTTATCGGAGGTGATGATGGATCATAACCTGATGGAGATACTCAGTAAACACTGTTAGACACACTCTAATCTCTGGTATTTAATGCTCAGGATTGTTGATTGCGCTGAAAATCCGAACACGGAAGAATGCAGAACATGTACTTTGAGAAGCTCTGCATTATTATGTTTTCTGTATACCCTCACAGAAAAATCACATACATTTCACATGTGATTGTGGGTAATGTGTGATCACGTTTGGGAAACCGTGAACATGATTTCATCTGAAATTACACGTGAACTCAAGTAAATCCATGTGAATAATGTGATCTAATATCACATGAAAAATAAAACCACATGCCCGGATGCATGCACGATATAACCAAGTACATCAGGGTTTGAATGTTTGGACTCATATAATGAATGTAATGTAAATACGTTTAGCAGAAATATTCTCTCATTTCATGGCCAAGACTTTATGAATGTTTCTCACCATAGTAGTATATTATGAATAGTTCATGAAATTGATTGGGATCAATTAAGAATGTTATTAGTGCTTGTACTGTGGCATGAAAATATCCATCCATCCATCTTCTATACCACTTATCCTTTTCAGGGTCATGGAGAACCTGGAGCCTATCCCAGGAAGCATCGGGCACAAGGCGGGGTACACCCTGGACAAGGTGCCAATGGCATGAAATATTATAAATATAAACTAGTGTGCACTCGTGTATGTGTGAATGAGTGAAATTGGGGGTTAACCACCAGGGTTAAACCCCAAACAGATGATGGGTGTAAACAAGTGGAAGAATATTAGAAGTGGAGGAAGAGATTAAAATGAATACATAGAATGTTGGATGGATTATGAAGCAGCATTAAAATGAAAAGATTATTAATAGATTATTACTACCCCCCCCCCCCCCCACAATTCCATGTTTGAGGTGCCATTTCATTGTAAAGCGAAGGCGTAAGTTATGTACTTATGTAAAGTATGTAAAACCATGGGGAAAGTGTCCTTCACAATAACACGTGTATGTGTATGTTCCTGTGAGCATACAGAGCGTGTTAAAAAAAGAAAGAAAGAAAAAAAAACACGTATTATGCCTGTTCCAGCCCACTATAACTAATCAAAGAACATATATATTTCAAGAGAAAGTGTAATCTACATGATAGGTTATATACAAAAAAGACATTTTAACTCCATAACATCCACTCAACACGTTCATCAGTTAAAATATTTGCAATACTGGAGTTCACCAGGAAGTTGCATCATTCAGTTTTGTTCATGAAAAGAACAAAAGTAAGATCTCAACAGTGTAATACAAGGTCTTGCTAATGGTTTTTAAAAGGTTTACATGGACTTGCTCCAGAATAAATTTCCAGTCTCTTACAGCATCATCGTGCTGCCAGACCTCTAAGATCGTTCTCAGAATTTCCTTTAAAATATCCCAAAATCTCGATTGAAAACTAAAGGAGATCATGCCTTCTCTGTGGCTACATATTAGATCCTCTGACTCGATTGAATGTTTTAATTCTATGTTGAAAACGCATCTCGACTCTGTTGCATATAATTGTCCTTACATGCATGGAGATTGAATATTGATGAGTTTTGTGTTTTCTCTTGTATGTGTTTTGGTGTTTTGTAATTTTGGGAGTGTAAAGCACTTTGGTCAACTTGTGTTGTTTTTATATGTGCTCTAGAAATAAATGTTGATTGATCGCTCATTCCTTTTCTGTATTCTCAATGATAGTTTATTATAGCCTGATGGTCAGTAGTCACTTTTTTATGATTATTACAACCCTGTTACCCAAAATATAGATGAAAAGTAAATGATTATTTTAAATAATCAGAAGTAAATCATTAGAAGGTGTGTAGTGCCCTCATGGCATTAGCATGGATGCTAATATACAGTTTGTGTATTTGCCAATTCTATGCTGAAAACCTCAACTCTGTCTGTTACTCATTAAAGAGCAAAATGCAGCGGGTTGGGAAAGAAACCTTTTTTTTAAAAAAAAAAAAAAAAAGGAAGAGAGTGATTATTGCCTGAGATTTTAAAGCTTTTTAAAAAAAGTTTATTTATGTTTGTTGTTGTCAAATTACACACAGTTTTTTTTTTTTTTTTTTTTTTAAGTTTCATTTTCAAGGTTAAATGGCGCCACAATCACAGAAACATGAAGTCTGCTTTTTAGTACATAGTTTAATCCTAGATTAGATTTGCATTGCTTTTTGGTCCAAATAAATTTAAAGAGTTATTTGCGAGAGGAAAGAATGAAAGTCAGGGAACACTTTAATATGGAGATACTCATCTACATAGTACACGTTTTTGTTCCCAATTCAATTTTTTTCAATATATTTTCCCTTCCAGTCTCAATCTTCCTCTTTTAATCTTTCCCTTTTGTGCCAAGCTATGTTGCGGCCTGGTGAATTAGGATCAGGAGTGTACAACAGACAAATGTGTGTGTGTGTAGAAACACTTGGGTGAGTAAATGGTACAGAACAGATCCTAAACTGGTCCAGGACACCATTGTTTTTATGCCCACCATTTTTAAACTGGGCATCAGGAATGGGTCACCCAAAGTGCACGGGGAAGGTCAAAAATGCACCGTCCACTAGCGGGCCGCACAAAGACACCCTTTCATCCAACTGCCCGTAATTATCTTTGACAAAACTCATTAGCGCAGACACTGGTAACGACATCAGAGACCCAGAATTCCATAGAGGGAGACATGCACAGGAACAAAGGCTTACTCACTTTTCATTGCACCCTTTGACAAAATGTAATGAAGTGTGCTGCTTGTCCCACTCATCAACATTTGAACCCGGAGCCATCCTCATAGAGACCTTTTCTGACAAGTACTCTATTTTGTGCAAATCAAATGGTACCTTCAGCCAGGCCTCTTTTTGCAGATCTTTTGGCAAAGTCTTATAGGCGATTACAGGCCTTATTAGATACAACTGGTGATTCCTGGCATGTCCAAATCAGTTAGTGAGTTATATAAAGTGGCGGTATGCTCAATAAGCAAATACATGAGGGGAAAAAATGAGAGGAAGACAAGGAAAAAAAAAAAACTTCTCATAACCTACTTTTCAATGGTTACCCTTTCACTGACCTTTGACACATCATAAAAGGGGTGCTGTCTGTTAAACTGTATAGCCAGATTCCCCCCCTGTATGTCACCATCTGCAGGGATCATTCGTGTAAGTAATAATGTAAATTGTTTCATACAACAGAAATATATTAATAATAGTTCATAGTAGTCACATTTCTAATCAGAAAGATGTCGAGCATGTCTTTTAAAAAACTATACATGTCTATAAAGATTTGCATTTGAACAGCAGGTGTATAAGCTAACAAGAACACTGTAAAAGTCACAGCTTTTCAGAGGCTGTGGCACAAAATGGGCGTCTTTTTTCCCCCAACAATGTAATTTGCAAAACTTAGTGACAGTGGATCTTACAGATAACACCATGCCTTGATATGCAAACTACTCTGGCTTGTAAATATGCAAACTAATACATATTAGTACATGATTTGGTACTGATTTACATCTGCATTTTAATAGTCTAATTGAGGTTCAATAAAATCGACATCTAAAAGTACATGGTGTACTTGTTTTTGACCCTTCTAACTGACTTCTATTTCAATAGACATGTTGTGGTCCTCAGATGCTATAGCTTTATACACAGTTTCCCATCACTGGTCCTAGAATACCTCTTGTCCAGCACATTTTAGTGTCTTGACTGCTCTAACACACTTGATTCAGCTAATCAGCTAACTATAATCCCTTGTTTTTTTAAGTGGTTGTGTTAAGCAGGGAAAACACTGGGTACTCCAAGGAACCCGTGACGTAATAAGACACTTTGGAGCATCCACACAGCTCAAGACTCATTAAAATGTTCAAAAACTCCCATATGTTTTATTTTGGCTGTCGTGCTGCATATCCACTAGAAATCAGTATACAGCCGGTGGTGTGAGTGCGCCCTTGTGAATTAAATATCCGTCTAATCCCTTGCGCACGGTGCGCGCATGCGCACTAACAAAGCCTGTCACTCACCTGTGGTTTCAGAAAAAGTCTAAAACAGCGCCTGAAAACCTGAGAATTGCATCGCTACATTAGAAGCAGTCCTGTAAGAGAAAATTAGAGCAAGTGTGTAAAGAAAATTGAAGGAGGAAATTGCATTTCTCCCTGAGGTCTAGTCATAGAGCACACTAAATGCATTGAAACTGATGTTAAAGTTTCTAATGAACGTAAATCGAAAAACTTTTTTCCCTTCGTCTGTAGTACGGATGTTAAAGCCTATCAAATTTATTATTATTATTATTATTATTATTATTATTATTATTAAATGCGCTATGATTAACGCATAACGCTCAGCCTGCGACGATCCATTCCATTAAGCACATTCGGAGGAGGAAATAAATAAATAAATAAATCTTCTACTACTACTACTACTACTACTACTACTACTAATAATAATAATAGTTGCTATTATTATTATTATTCTGCTTCGATACTTTAATAGATACTTATAATCCAAGGACCACACACACGCCACTGTCTAAAATGACTCCGTTCTCTCTCGTGCCCTGGTTTAAGGTTGTGTTAAGCCGATGTAAGACAGCCTCTTAATTGCTCTATTAGTGGTTGCTTGAGCTTGATGCCGTTTTTGCTGCCCCCCCATCTTTTTAACGCAGTGCAGCTCTAATCCCTTTGCGCATGCATCACTACCTTCAATCAGGTTTGGCAGCTTTGCTCTACATCCTCATTTTAATTAACTCTGTCTTTAATATTTCATATAGCCTTCTCCCAAGAAAGAAAGAAAGAAAAAAAATGTTTATGAGACCTACACAGGTTGTGAATGAGAGGACACGCAGGCCCTGCAGCTTACTGTCTGCATTTTGTCTTTGGGTTGTTTAATATTGCTTACTAGCCTGTTTACTATGTAAATGTGTGTTCCGAGTATTAAATACGTTCCTTTGGGAGATTCGGGTCGAGGATAAATCAAGAGTGACTCTGCAATATCAGATCCCTGAATTTGCAAATCAGGAGGAGTCCGTTTTTCATTAAACATTAATACCGCGCTCTTAAATTCTTTTCCATGTCATTATGGACCATGTCCAGCTCCGACTTTCCCTTAATCAAAACAGTATTCTGAATACGACCCTGAGAGATTATGTATAGATTATATTTAGACAGATTGCATAGAACCGGAGATCCTGGCGGATCATCTTAAACCAAGCTCCACTGACCTTTAATAATAATAATAATAATAATATATATATATATATATATATATATATATATAAATCAAATAAATTAAAAAAGAAAAGAAAAAAAGAAAATACGCGAAGCGCGCTACCTTTACATAGCTTTATTATTCCGACCCATTTTTACTGTCTGTTCGTGTTCTGAATTTATCCTGTAATACATAGAACAAAACAAAATAAAAGTCAAGCGATTTTACTTTTGTTTGTTTGTTTGTTTGTTTTGGACTTTTCTTAAAATGGTGGCAACAACTAGTGTCCAATATCCGTGGACACTAATGCAATGCACAATATCTAATAGAACTAATCGACGTGGATATGCCTACATTTTTTGATTGTACACCTGATACAAGCAATCATCTAATAAACAGGTCCTTTCTGAGTTGACATGCAGTAGTCTATATGGTTTATCATCAGCTGCATATGACATAAATTGACACTTATTGTACTGTATTTTAATTTTCTGATGAAGCCAGCACACACTCTCCCAAACGGACTATAGCTCTTTAGAATCAAGTTTTCTGAAGAGCCTTTATCACATGCTTTAATCACCCCAATACCACATGAAATACAGTTTAATCTTTCGTCGGTTTAACTTGTATATCAATTTTGGTTGGTGCCAACACGTAAAACTTTCTCTGAGAATATACTCGTTTTGCTTATCCCTTTGTGTGCAGATGGTGTGATGAACCATGCAAAATAGTGTTTGCTTTCAGAAAGGTTCCAAACATGACCCATTTTAAAAAGCTAAAGCCCTTACATAGGCCTATACAAAGAACATGAAGAACCCTCAACACAGCCCGTAGAACTGCACAGGGAAATCCCTAGTGTTGAATTAACACCCAGAGTGTTCCTTTAGGTCCAAATGGACTTATATAAACACTGTAGGGTGTAAATTCAACACTCTAGGTGTTAAATTAACACTGGGGATTTTGCTGTGTGCATCCTTACATAGGCCTACGTTCTTAAAAATAAAAAGGTACCAAACTGCACCCTTACATATCACTATGGTGGTACCATCAAATATACACCTACAGTATTGCAACTTTAAATATATTTTAGGTACTTAACTGACCTCAAGGGACACTGATGTATCCTGAAAGCTTTACTCTAAAAACTAATTAAATGTATATGCACCTTCAGAGGTAGTAAATAGATAGGTAGTAAAGGTGCAAATGATGGTGGTGCCCTTGATGATATCACACCAGCTACAAGGAACAATACAGAAAGAACAACACTTGCAGTGTGTATAGGCCCAAATCCAGCTGTTCACAAATATTTTGTAGACAGATTATATTTCACACTGTTTTTTTTTTCCTTCAGTAATGTGAAGTCATTCAACGCTGTAAGATTCATTCAGCACTGAGCATTACAACGAGGTATTGCTAGTGCTTTGTGTTTGCAGATGCTTTCATATTACTCTGGTGTACAAATTAGTACTGCATTCAGATATACCTGTGCTTGATAACGAAGTATACAATTCTCAAAACTATTTTAAATAGTTTCTTATTAACCCTCCAAAATTCAAGAAGATCAGCTTGGATTAAGTGAAGAGTTTGAAAAGGTTTTAATCAGACCATTAGTAAGCAAGGAAATATGACACAGAAATGACAGACCTGGGAAAAAAAAATGCACTGATATAAAATAGCTTATAAATGCAATACTGATGGTCATTATTATACTATTACACCCCCACCCCCTCCCCTCCCCCCTCCAGGGAATATAGAGCACTCTTTAGGCTTTTATATTCAGTTTCTCAATTTAAAACCATTTTTAAAAAGACCAACGATAAGCTTCACGTTTGTCCTCAAAAAAAAAAAAGAAAAAGAAAGTGAAAAAACACGTAAACATTGAGAACAGGAAATAAAGTTCACAACAAAACACAGAGTAGACGCATGGTGCGAAATAAATAGAGGGTGAATATTAAAATTATAAATACATAATAATAAATAAGATCACTAAACTACGATTGCCGGTGCGGACATCAGAACTCACGGACATTTTTTTTTTTTTTTTAATAAGTTGCATTTTTTAAAACATTGCATAAAGTCATTAACACCGTCAAGAATCATACTGTGCAAAATGCTGGCTACCTCCGCGTTCACAAAGCGGCTGGCTGGTCGCGCGCACATGGCGAGTTCCGGTCGGTCACGCGCTTTTCTCTTCATCATCTTTATTTCGGATCCACAGTGAATAAATGAAGTTACAGAAACGTGCCGGTGCTTAAGGACAGCGCTTCGGTCAACCTACGGACAAGAAGAAAATATACTCACATATATATATATATATATATATATATATATATATATATATATATATATATATATCTCTTAATGCATCTAATTTCTGTTGGTACCTTGTACAGTATGTGCAGATTTTGTTTGAGCTACAGATTTATTACTCTGAAGGTAGAGTGATCCAATGATTGCTCCTAGATCTGCATATGATCCATTTGCTTACATCATATGCTTGTAATGCCATCAGTCACAATGTGTTTGCTGACTAGGAGTGAGGAGGTACATTTTGTAATCGCACATGATTGGATTTAAAAGCTTGTATATTCCAAAAAAATGTGTACAGTTTGGTGGAAAGCCTTTTAGTAAGACATGTGCCCACAAGGATAGGACTCATTGGCCGTTTTGAACTTGTTGGGACATTTGGCTGGTTGCCATGAGTGGGGAAAAAAGAGCCAAAAGTTAATTTTTTTGGTTATTGAGGTTAAGGTTAGGGTTATGTAGGTGTAGACATGGCATTTATTAGATGTGTTAATAATTATATCAGTGAAAGGAAGGTCCTCACAAGGATAGTAAGAGAAAATTGTGTGCAAGCGTGTGTGCATCCTGAAAGGGCTCACCTGCCTCACCTCTTCATCACAGGTCTGAAAGCGGTTGTCTTGGCATCCTGCAGCGTTAGACACGCGTCACTGAGCTCAGAGGACTCTGTCTCTGACTTCCCTCCACTGCAGAATCCTAAAAGACATGCAGGACACATCTGCAATCTGTACACTACAAGTTGGAAACTGGGCAAATGGCCAGTCCATAATGCATGGGTGAATTTGGCTGAAGAAAATTGTACTTTTAATTGATTTTTCAAGCCATTATCCATAATAGAGCTGCTCCTACAAGATGTTGTGTCAAGATATGACAAAACTACATTTGCCACACTCTCAATAAAATTAGTACAAAAGTGTACCTTTTCTTGTCACTGGGGTGGTGTGCTCAAGGGAACATCTATTGGACCTTTAATAATCTTTGTACATGCGCAAATTACTTAAGGTACATTAATCAGATTGTAATTACCTTTCCGAGTTATACTTTAAAGGCACATTACATTCACTGTTCTAGGTAAAAGATACTCACTTAAGTTACAAATGATGTGCAGTTAAGGGTAC
Source organism: Ictalurus furcatus (assembly GCF_023375685.1). NCBI lineage: Eukaryota > Metazoa > Chordata > Actinopteri > Siluriformes > Ictaluridae > Ictalurus > Ictalurus furcatus. Next base: position 14,590,516 of record NC_071281.1, read on the forward strand.
CACATCTGATTACTGGGTTTGAAAGCTTAAAAATCACTCAAATATCTCTAAGAAGAGAGCCAACTGCTCCAGGATTCTATACCTTCCATAGTGGAGTACTGATAGGAGTCTGTCACAGCCTGGTATGAGGAACAGTGGAGTTGTAGGCCTCTGTAGTTTGCTGCACTGTACACCTTATTCAACCCTGGTGCTCCTTCTTCAAACAAGCTCTCAGAGTTCCCCAAGTTTGTGGGGTCCTGGAGACCCTTGGAACCCGCACAGTGCCCACCTCTCCCCACCACTGGCACCCGAGCAGCTTGTAGCTGGCATTCAGTTTGTAAGTCCTGTCTGTGCTGTGTCATTCCAGTAGCAGCGGTTCTGGCCAAGGACCAAATCCTTGGCTTCTGATCGAGTACTTGGAAATTAGGCAGGGAAATCGGACCAATGGAGGCAGGATGTAAAGCTGGAAGCTGTTGTGTTTGCTGTTTGGAGCCTGAAGTGTCCAAGTCAGGAACGAGTGCCATAACACCTTTCACTTTGCAGGGGAATGCAGGGAAGCTGGACGGGGAAGGAAGGTCAGAGCTGCAGTCTCTCTTCGGAGGACTGGAGATGGGGAGAGAGGGCAGAGGAAGTGAGGCCATATCTTGGCTGGGTTTCTCACAGTCCTCATCCTCATCTTCTATGTTGTCAAGGTCACTAAGACGGAGGTCCCGATCCTCCTTGCATTCTTTAGAATCTGAAGTAAGAAAGAAGTAATGCAAAGATTAGTTCCCAGACAAGTAAAGTACCAGCATTTTTTTTTTTTTGGTTCATTATGATAAACTGTGTTTTATAGAAGATATAAAGAGCAGATACCTTTGGTGACAGATTCCTGGTCCGTCTTATCCAAGATATCCTTCTTGTCATCTACAGCCTTATTCTTGGGTGACCATGTCATCTTATTCTCCTTCTTTAATCTTCTTCGGGCATTGGCGAACCAGGTGGACACTTGGGTGAGGGTCATCTTGGTAATGATGGCCAGCATGATCTTCTCACCCTTGGTTGGATACGGGTTCTTGCGGTGCTCGTAAAGCCATGTCTTGAGAGTGCTTGTCGTCTCGCGTGTGGCATTCTTCCTCCTGGCTGAGTTGTTAAAGTCGACGGTCCCATACCTGAGAAAGGTTGGCTTATTAATTATGAATGGAAAATGAACACTTGCATTGTACAAGAATTTCAGATCTTCTCAGAATAGAACATCTCTATAATTGTCACTTTACCTGTCATACTGATACTGGCCCAGTGAGTGGTCATATGGGTAGTAAGCATTGGGCTGGCTGATCCCACTATGAAGGCTTCCTGTGCTTTCCTTAATATCGTACTGAGGATTCTGCCAATAGAACAAATTAACAGCATTGTTATTGTACAGATAATATAAAGTACAGAACGAAGCATACTTTCTTATACATTCAGAAATAAAGGTATCAAACTGTACTGTTGGTATGGTACCATCAAGGGGACATCATTTGTACTTTATACACAACACAAACCATTGTGATGCAAGATGCATATTAAAGGAACAAGACACCACAAGAACAATACAAATACAGTTAGGAACTTTTATACTCTGAATTCTTCTGCAAAAAAATATATAAATCTTACAAATACTTATAGAAAAGCAGTAGTTTCTGGAGAAGACCTAAATGTACATCCGTGTGCTCCCTGTTTAATTAACAAACCTGAGACAATTTGTAGATGAGCAGAAAAATCTATAGTGATTAATTAACTTTTATGCAGTTTGGAAGTCTAGATGGACCCAAATGAATGCTGTACAGCCTTAACTCCCATAGTGTGGGTGTTAATTCAGTGTGTGAGGGCAGGTAGACACTGAAATTAGGCCACTACCAAAATAATACGAATAAATAAACAAATATTTGATTTTGTTTTATTTATTTATATATACTCGTACGTACTTATAGTAAGCTTTACATCTGTCTTGTGAGGGTGGGCTGTGTAAACTTATACTAATACTATTTAAAAAAAAAAAAAAAGATTACTTTTACTTTTTTACTGCTAGTGAAGCTTTATCTATACCTAAACCTATACCTATAAACCTGATCTAATTTCTAACAGTTGCCCTTAAAATACAATAAATAAATAAATAATAATAAAAAAAAAACAGATTAAAAGAACGTGTCCCACATCCTTTTGGACGATTATCCCTTATTTGTTACTTCTGTACTGGACTGCTTGAAGTTCTAAACACCGATCAGTGATCGATAGTGCACGGACAGTCTTGATCGATCGGGGAACCATGTCTGCGTGTTTTGTGCTGAGCTCAGGGCGTACCAGTGTGGAGTAGATGGCAGAGGAATCCGCTCCGTACTGGAAGTAATTGGCGTAAGCGTGTGCCGGCGCGTACGGGGAGCCGTACATCCCGAGCGCCGCACTCAGCTCCGCGCGCGCTCCGGATACCAGCCGCTTCTCACAGGCGGGCGGACAGCAGAAGGAGGCGGCGGCTGCGGCGGCCTGGGGAGCGCTCGAGCCGTCCGGGACCGACCTGGAAATCGAATCGCAGCAAGTCGTACTGGGCTTTGACGACACGAAAAACTGCATGAAGAAAATCACGGAAGGAGACGTTATTTTTATGCGTTGCTAAAGGCACTTGTTTAGACCTACTATATTGTAGGTAAATTTGAAAGGAAAAAAAAGAAAGAAGAAGAAAAAAAATATATATAGGCTATATATCTAGCCTATAAAGGTAAGATGTATGTTTTTTTTTCTCCACATTATTTAGCCTATTATTTTTCTTAAATAAATTATTGTAGGCTCATAACTGTCATTTATATTGTCTGTGAATGTTCTAAAGCTGTTCTTGAATAGAAGGCGGAAATAAATAATGCGCTTAAAAGTTGATGCAACTCATGTTTTTAGAGAGAGGGAGAGAGAGAGAGAGAAACACAACTACTTTCTACTTTTTATGTTTTGACCTACTAGAAGGCATAACGCTTTTTTACAGATAACTACGCAAAAAGACCGGTTGAAGTTTACAGTCGTGAACTCGCACATGGTTAAAAGTTGAGGAGGCTCCATCAATTTAACGCACACTATAGAGTAAAGGGAGGAGCCGAGTCTCTCTGTAATTACACCTTAAAGGTAATGTACACAGGGTTTTGTCACCCCACAACAACACGTGAGTTCATTCATAATTCAAATTGAGCAATGTTCCTAATATTACACATACGACACAACACATGTTGCGGAAAACAATCGAATTTATTGAAGTGCATGACATAAAACCACCCATATTGTATTGTACTCAAAAAGTGAATTAAAGATAATATGAAGGTATGCAATGGTTAAGTCTTTAGAACAATAATAGGCTAAATGACACTTTTTTTTTGGCTTACCTGAGAAGTTGCATTGTAAGGATATCCAAATTGAGAGAAAGACATAGCTGCGTCTTTGGTTACCATCAGCAATATTCTTCTCCGCTGATCGATTGAAGCCAAATCTGGTTTAAATCCACCGTCTTGCGCGCATTTCCACACTCGGCCTTTCTCTCAATAATAGATAGCTGTACTTAAGAACTGCGTCTGTTTACTCCTGCCCCTTAGTTTTATATGTTTGTATAATCCCCCTAAGGGAGCACAGAGTAAATCCTAATCAAGTGCAAAAAAATAAATAAAATAAATAAATATTGTTGCTAGTGCAGAAGAAAGCTTAAAGGATAACGTAACACTTGCAAGATATGGACTTCTGCTTGTGGCATTATTTTGTGCCTCTATAGTTCTTTAGCATTCATCCATGCAGGGTACCGGCGTGACGTCACGATAATCCCGGGACGCTCGGATAGAATAATGTGTTTGCCAATCACATCTACAGTGCGATTTTCCTGAGATGTGTTTTGCACACCCCCTGTCCTCTCAGGATTTTGTGTGTGTGTGTGTGTGTGTGTGTGTGTGTGTGTGTGTGCGCATTAGACCATTTTAAATCTTTAAAAGAAGCTTTAAAGGAATCAGTCTGTCAGTGTGGTTAAAATCAGTTTGGCTGGGAAAAAACAGCAAATAAATCAAATAAATAGTCTTAACAGGCGACACGAGTAAACACGTCTGATCACTTATGTATGATTTTTTCTTATCAGAAAAACAATAAACATTATAAACTAATATTCTATTATAAAATCTCATACACACTGTATAACTCGTCTGTTATAAAATTCCTCCTATAGGCTACATAATCTTCCATCACCTATATGAAATCATAAGCCATGTCTCATTTTGATACATGACAAGATGTGTTACCACCATGGTCATTTGTTTGTTTATTTATTTATAGGTACAGTATTCCGTAAATTTCGTCCAGCTGATAAAGGGGGATAAACAGACCCCACATCTGTTTCCATCTCTCTGTATTAAAAGGACTGAGCGCTCCCACTGGGCATGCGCGGAAAAGAAAAGGGAAAAAAAAAAAAAAAAAAAAACTGGAGAAAGCCCCAGTCAGGTCAATACAGGAGTGATTGATGTGGAGCTCGGGACCTCCGCGACCATTACGCACAAATGCGTAATCGCATCAATTAACAGCTGGAAATGGCCATGTTTAACCAGCCAAGCAATGCCCTCAAAATGCGCAGTTATGGGGAAATTCCTAGAGAGAAGAAAAGAAAAAAAAAGAAGAACTGAGAATATAATCTTTCGTGCCTAATTATAGAATAGCAGTGGGGGGTGACTAGCATTGCATTGTGTTTTAACTGAAAGGCGCGCTCTTGAAAAAGGGATGTGAGAGATTTGCTCTGAATAATATCTGGGGAAAGGATATGAAGTTTTATTTAGTGTCGTCGGGGCAATTAGAAATTCCTCAAGATGTCCTCATTCCATCACAGTGGCGTTATGAAGTCTGGTGTTCTCATCACCTTGGGTGGAAATGATTCCCGTCTTTCCCCCCACTGAATGGAGTTTTAACGTCATTGTGTTTCTGCGTGATGCGTTGCTTCTCCATCCACCCCACCCCTTGTTCGAACCCCCCCCCCCCATCCTCTCTCTCTCTCTCTCTCTCTCTCTCTCTCTCTCTCTCTCTCTCTCTCTGAAGATCATCACTGGCCCGGATAATATGAGGAGAATATTTCACTGCTCCTGCTTGACAAGGGCCGGACGCTCTTTGGCCGCAGATCCCACTGCGATTACGCGCTTTCTCTTCGAGTGGCGCCAAAGAGCCGCGAGTAAAGCGCGCACCCGTGTCGAGAAGATAACGCCACAAAGAAAAAAAAAAACACGAGTATGACCTACAGTGACTGGCCCATGAATACTTTATAGTGCCATGGTCCACGTGGAGACGCCGGAATCATGACACGGACCTCGGATGGGCATCGGGAAGAAACTTAAATGTCCCAAACCGCATGCTAGCTTCCCAAATAGTGCTCAGTGTGGCTATGTACAGGAATCACATGTTACATCATGTTAGTATCATAGTTAGCAGCGTTACGTCTGTAGACTCCTCCATGGATTACAATAGGCTATGTACTATTCAAGTCAAGTCAGCTTAATTGTCATATTTTTGAGAAAACAGAGTATACCAAAACAATGCAAGTGTTTTTTCTACATTAACCAGGTATGGAAAATATAACGGTTGATCTTAATTACTGTATTTAAGCACTATTTTTGGAATATTTGTACTTTACTCAAATATTATTTGGTCACTCAAGTAAATGTCCTTACATTCTGCATTTGGACCTTTTAAAGTACTTTTTAAACATCTCAAATGCCAGGAGATGTTTCTTGCCCAGTTGTTTCGCCAATCAGTTGTGTTCTCACTTATTCAGGGGAGCAAGCACCGAAGGTGCATAGGCACCCTATTGTAATGCAATTTGTTTAGTTGTTTTTTTTTTTTTTTAAATACGAATCCAAATTTACATCATAGTCAAATGATACTGTGCACAAATGTGCTAAATTGTCTTTGAGCTTGTTCTTTTGTTGTTGGATTCACCAACGAGCCATACAGGATGACATGTCTGCTTTACATCCACATAAAAACAAACAAAACAATTGCCATAAAAACAAGTTGAGCCAAGTCAGCTTTAATTTGAACAATTTTCACTGCTAACACCACCTTATTCATTAAAATCGGGTTATTAAACTAAACAATAGCTAACCAACAAGCCAAATTATATGTTTGAGTTAACAGGGTATTTAATGAATATAACAATAAGAAAAAAAAAATACATAAATGAAAAAATAATGAATGTTCATGAACAGTAAATGAACATTCATTCATAAATAAATATTTTGTATTTGAAAAGAGGAATACTAATTAAATATTTAGTAAACTATTAAAAGTGAGGATGCTAGAAAATGTTTCTTATTTAGCACAATGAACTGAAAACTCATTGCATACTATAATCTGGATGGTTCTTTAAGGTAGGAATTTCATCTTTGGTTTTAATATGGCTCTTAATGGTTTCCAATGAACCAAAATGATATTTTGGAAACCTAAAAATGGCATACTGTATGTCCCAGACCATAGTAGCCTATATTCACCATAGTGTACTAGTTAGCATGATTTGTTAAGTAGTGCAATATCATAACTCTAATGTTGAATGAACTCCTAGTCTTTCTTTTTCTCCAGATAAACTAAGATCTAGTACAGTACATGAACACGTTAGTTGATGTAAAATCATGACATTATGCAGTTGTTCTCAAACAGCTTTGAAAATCCGTTGATCAAAGCCCATATACATTTAGGTCTATTAAGGCTATTTATCTGCTTCGCAAGAACATGAGCCACACCTGAGGCCGAGGAGAGCAGTGCAGAGGAAGGTCAGGCTCTCTCATGCACTTTCAGAATAGCTTACAGGATCCCGAGTCTCTCACAAGGGCATGCATGATAGCCCAAGTGCATATGGACCCACTCATGCATTATGTATAAGCAGCAGTTCGAGATGGGGAGGGTGAAACTCAAAGCAGCTTTAATTGAAGAGGCAGGGTGCGCTGACCAGCTCCTTCATTCGCCCATATCATTTTTCACAGGAGCCAGTCGGTCTAAACCCAGAGACGTCAACGTGTCCCTTGTCCTCTAGCAGCTATCAAGGCTGCAGTGTGAATTTTTGGTTTGGCGTTACTGAACTTGCAGTTGAGATAGAAATCAGATACTGAGCGTGTACTTGTAGTGCTTAAAAGTGTACAATTTTGCAAGTTTTTAATGAATAATTATAGCTACAGTAAAACATGTCTTGGTAGCAAATTTTTATAGCCAACTTGAAGGTCCATGGAGATATTCGAACATGGATTAATTCTACCACAGTGCTGTTGAATACTCAAATCTGATTCATTTTCTGTAAGAGTAGTACGTATTCAATGCTGGCTGTAATTCAAAATCACAGGTTTACAACCCCAATTCCAAAAATGTTGGGACACGATGTAAAATGTAAATAAAAACATAATGCAATGATTTGCTAATCTCATAAACCCATATGTTATTCACAATAGAAGATAGAAAACATAACATGTTTAAACTGATTAAACGTACAATTTTAAGGAAAAAAAAAATAAGGTCATTTTGAATTTCATGGCCACAGCACGTCTCAAAAAAGTTGAGGCAGGGGCAACAAAAGGCTGGAAAATAAGTGTTACTAAAAAGAAACAGCTCTGGAGGTTAATTGTGAACAGGTCAGTAACATGACTGTGCATAAAAAGAGTATCTTAGAGAGGCAGAATCTTTCAGAAGTAAAGATTCAGAGGTTCACCAATCTGCGACAAACTGCGTCTACAATTTATGGAACAATTTCAGAATAATGTTCCTCAACGTAAAATTGCGAAGGCTATGAATATCGCATCATCTACAGTACATAATATCATCAAAAGATTCTGAGAATCTGGAGAAATCTCTGTGCGCAAGGGACAAGGGTGAAAATCAATACTGCATGCCCGTGATGTTCGGGCCCTCAGGCAGCACTGCATTAAAAACAGGAATGATTCTGTAATGGATATCACTGCATGGGCTCAGAAACACACCCAGAACTTCTTGTCTGTGAACACAGATCGCCGTGCCATCCACAGATGTTGGTTAAAGCCCTAACATGCAAAGAAGAAGCCATATGTGAACATGATCCAGAAACGCCGCCATCTTCTCTCGGCCAAAGCTCATTTAAAATGGACTGAGTCAAAGTGGAAAACTGTTCTGAGGCCAGATGAATTCAAATTTGAAATTCTTTTCGGAAACCATGGATGCCGCGTTCTCTAAACTAAAGAGGAGAGGGACCATCTGGCTTTTTATCAGTGCTCAGTTCACAAGCCTGCATCTCTGATGGTATGGGGGTGTGTTAGTGCCTATGGAATGGGCAGCTTGCACATCTAGAAAGGCAACATCAATGCTGAAAGGTATATACAGGTTTTAGAGCAACATATGCTTACATCCAGATTCCATCCCATATTTACTTCTGAGACACTCTGCCTCTCAAAGATACACTTTTTATATCGAATCATGTTCCTGACCTGTTGGCAATTAACCTAATTAGTTGCAAAATGTTCCTCCAGCTGCTTCTTTTTAGAAACCCTTATTTTCCAGCCTTTTGTTGCCTCCGTCCCAACTTTTTTGAGATGTGTTATGGCCAAGAAATTCAAAATTAACTTATTTTTTTCCTTAAAATGGTACATTTCCTCAGTTTAATTTTTTTTTCTGTCTTCTATTGTGAATAACATATGGGTTTATGAGACTTGCAAATCATTGCATTTTGTTTTTATTTACATTTTACACAGCGTCTCACCTTTTTTGGAATTAGGGTTGTATATTAGAAACAATAAATAATCTGTAATTCAATAGTAACTGCTATTTCACAGGGAATTATATGATGGATACTCCATGTAATCTAAGACTTTTAATAAATAAATAAAAAACATGCTATTATTATAATATAGATTCCCCTGAGTTTCTCCCTAATATAGTCTTGGACAATTCCTAGCAACCAGCCAGTGCTCACCTATTACATGATTGCTACCAACCAGCACTAACACGTGCTTCCTCTCAAACACATGCAACTTCCACATGCATCTTTGTGTGCGCTGGGTGAACTTACACATGCTCACGATTGGCTAGTGTCACTGTGATTGACAGGGGAGAGCGGAGTATGCCATTCCTTCCATCCAGAGAGCACAGCCAATTTTCGCTTGGACTCCCAGTTATGAATGGCTGTGCTATTGTTCGGATTCAAACTAGTGATCTCTGGACAATAGAGTGAACACGTTTCTGTTGCGCCACTCAGGAGAAACAATGCTGTTATTTAACAAAGAAATCATTAAAATGGTGGAAGGTTTATGCAAGATGTTTAACATTTATTTAAGGAGTCGAAAGTGTTGGCACTTTGTAACATTGAGAAGTTTTCCACCACAGGAAAGTCTTCAGGACAGAGGAGTTTGTGCTTTTTGGTTTCTCTGTAAATATGACAAGCTGCAATTAAAAAAAAAAAAAAAAAAAACTAACAAAAATAACCAACAAACTCTAATTTCAAGAAAAGGAACAAGTAGAATTTGACAGTGTGACCTTGATCTTTTTTTGGATCTGTTGTAAAATCTATTCAGTTCATCTGCTGGTTACGATGTAAATTCAATATAAAGCCTAAAAACATTCAACTACCTGTTCTTGAGCACTAATTAGGACCTTGGTTCGACACACAGATGGATGGATAGATGTGCAGACAACCTATAAACATTTTAGTTTTGTGAACGTTCCACAGCCATGAATATGACTATTTTGTATGAAAAAAAAAAGATGTCAGAACATGATCATATTGGAAAATAATCACCATCACACCACAGAATCAAATCACACCACCCTACTGTTTAGTATTTTCCGAAAAGGGCATGTTCTGTCTTGTTTTATTCTTTCTTACATCACTTTATAATAGCTACAGTATATTTTAACATTCAGCAAAATAGAGTCAAAAGACATGTTTTTTTTTTTTCCAGCCTGTTTTGCAAAAGCATTTTGCTAGTTAAACCCTAGTCTATAGTTAACAAAGAATGCGCTGAGTTCACTATAACACAGGTTCGCTTTGTGGTTAATAGTGTGTAGGCGCTAGCTAACTCCTCTGTTAGCCATTCATATGGATTATTATGATTCAGAAAGGTTAAACCAACAGCTGGCTTCGACTTTCACGTTTAATACATTTCTCATGCTGCTTTAATGAATTTCACAAAGCTTTCGGATTTTTTTTTTCCCGTAGCTTATTATTATTATTTTTTTTATTATTAAATAATAATAAAAGTAAAGGATGTTGAAGAGGAGGGGACATTCAGAAATATAGAAGACTGATCTCATTAGGCAGAGCTGATGTAGCTGATATATTTATATAGTTGATATATTCATATGAATCCTCGACACACAAGGTCCTGAATTATTATACACACACAATCACACACACCCTTTGTGCCTACATCTCTGGCCAGGTATTAATACTGCTAAATTATCTAAAAATTGAAAAGAAAGTAATAAATATTTAAATGAGAAGTGCTCAAATGATAATGAATGTGGTCATAGGAGTGCCCAGTAAAGCCCCAAATAAACTTTGTCTGAGCTGCAGATTAAATTGACCACAGAGAGACTTTAGCAGCGTTATTAAAACAATCACAATGAAAGTTATCACGAGTTTTTCTAATAAAGCCTCTGGAGGATCATAATGAGTTGGGGTTTATTCACAGACATATTTTTAATAATAGGTGTTCATTACGTGCTAATGTGCATGGTTTATGAGTTGGACAAAAGCACAGTCTGCTGAAAAGGACAATATTCAAAGCTTTTGTCATACTGAAACAAGTAATTGTAATAAGCAAGGAATCAGGCAGAATGGGGTATGTTGTTATTGGAAATGAATCAGTGACTGGGTGGAGTTACTGCCTGACAGCATGTAACATTGCTGTGGTGTAAGGGGAATAAAATGCAATTTGCCAAGTCAAACAAACAATCTATTTATGAAACAATTTCTGAGTGTGTCATACTATTATTTTTAATGTTGTGGAACATTCATGAAAAAAAAAAAAGCTAGTTCTTGTGTTATAACAGCTGTAACCAGTTGTTCCTTCACCAACCTCTTTTTTTTTTCCTTATAAAGTTCATAAGACAAAACGATGTTCCAGATAAACAGGAAAGTTTTCTGTCCTGAAGATCTTCCTATGTTGGAAAATTTACTAAACTCCTTGACAAAAGAGGCTCCTTGATTGTTCTCATGTGGGTTTCCTCTGGGTCCTCTGGTTTCCTTCCACCTCCCAAAAAGTGGACGTTAATGGATGTTAAATTTGCCGCTAGGTGTGTGTGAATATGTGCATCGTGTCCTATCCAGGATGTATTTCCAGTTACTCGCAGTGTTCCTGGGATAGACTACAGATCTAGTGCAACCCTGACCTGTTACTGAAGATGAATGAATGGAAAAAAAACAAAAAAAACAAAAACTTTTTTAGTTTTTCAAATAAAAAAAAAGTTAAATGATTCATGTTTATGGTTAGGGTTCATTGTAGAGCATTATATAGTGACCGTAATACACAAGTGAGTTGAAGTGCGTGAACGTGTGTGTGTGTGTGTTCTTCAATAGCTGGCAGATGCCACTGCAGACTGCTGTAAACCTATCATCAGTGGTGCTGTCGGAGATTTGTAACTTGTCTCTCACACACAGTGGCCTGGCATTGACGGGGGGAAATTAGTGTGTATGTATGTGTGTGTGTGTGTGTGTGTGTGTGTGTGTGTGTGTGTGTGTGTGTGTGTATGCGAGCACATGTGTCTATGGAGGAAGTAGAATGTTGTATGATGCCTGTGGCTAATCTTGTGTACTTTGCCTCATGTACATTTGTCTAGCATGTTTGTTGTTTCTATTTCTCATGGATGGATTTTGTAACATGTGTGCCAACAAAAGCACACGGTTCATCCTTTGGAAAATAGCTTTAGGACATTTGCATCTTCAAGGAACACAAACGAGTGTAAACTGTTTACTTCATTCAGTGTTGTATTACTTCCATACTAATTATGATCATTTTGTACTATCGCATTGTACATTTTGTACTCACACTGATCATATGATTTACATCAATAGTGGCATTGTACATGTTTCAAGTTGTAATAAGCTTAGTGGGTTTGTTTATTCTGGATATTTTTCCTAATTTCATAAGTGTTCTTCATTCTCTGTTTCACAGTGTCCTCTATTTCTTCAGTCTGTAGTCTCTCTCTCTTTCTCTCTGTCCCCTGGGACAAGTCCCATCTGCAGTTGGTTGATGGTGGTTAAGTGAAAAGTGGTGCCAATACAAATAGCAGTGCTTGATGTTTGTTTGCATAAACTGTTTTGAGAGGTAGCACCACTTTTCCCCCCTCTTGCTTGCTCTTTTTTTAAGGTGGAGTTGGTATAAGGTTTAGGGACCATGACTAAGCTAGGGAACATAATGCTTACCCAAGCATTGATGTTTGATTCTATTTGTTTTCTTACCCTCTCTCTTTTTCTGTTTTTTTTTTTCTTTTTCTTTTTCTCTGGTTCATCTCAGGGTCCCAGCGGATCTTCTCTGCAGCAGTCTGGCTTCTGTGGTTAAGTTACTTTGGGAAGGACAGAGGGCTAAGTCTCATTTTCTGCAAGCATTAAAGAAACACAGGCTGTAGTAATGTCAAATTTACTTTTCCACTTGCAGTCACTTCAAAGTCTCGCTCTGGGTACCATGCAGCATTGGTAAAGAGAAGTTGTCCTAATTGAGAAGCAAGGTTTTGCCTTTCCCTTTTCATTCTGCTCCTCGACTGTGGTGACTCCAGAGAAGGAGAAACACGGCGAGGCATGTAGGGGCGGGAGAGTTCGAGCTTGGGTTACACGCACAAAAAACCCTAAAGAATACTCATTTTCGCTCCATTATTGCTGGCACGTTTACGATTCAGGTTCTCATCCCAGGGATTTGCGCAAAAGCGAAAGTGACCAATTGGTAGTCATCATCACTTATCTGCGGTTATTCTGCTGGTTTAGCAAAATTGACCTGACTGCTTTCATCTTCAGGTAAGTGCACCATGCTGGAGGTAACTAAGAACAGACAGGCCTGCACCGTGGAAGCCTGCCTGCATACCCCGCTGTCTAGCCGTGCCTCAGCGGGATAAAGCGGCATTTCCACTGGTGACAGTTCAATTGCAATTGCCTCTGGACCTCATTTGCGGCCCAAGCTTTTCTCCTCCACGGTCGGCCTCCAAACGCAAGCCAGATGCCTCTAAAAATATTTCCTCCACACGTTTTGGTTTTCATCTACCATTCCGTGGCTGTGTGGTATCATGCCTCGGGACTTAAAGACGCTTTATACTCATGTTTTCAGATGGAAAAAATACAACAGTTCTACTCATGTCCTGTGCTGATGTATCTGGGATTTACCTACTTTATCTTGACAGGATCATCTTTAAGCACTAAAAACACACACACTTCCCTCCAGGACACATATGTTACATGAGTTAATATGAGCTTACCACACCTTGTGTCTCAAAGTTACCGAGAAGATAGCAAGACATAAAACGGTATAAAGTTTATTGCCAAAGCATTATATTGACACATTCAAAGGATCCTCCTAAATCTCACATGTCCCATCCAACCTAAAGCAAAAAGTTCAACGGCTTTTCTTATAAAATGATCAAAGCAAGACCTCGGTGGAAAAAAAAGAAAAGAAAGACAATGCCGTTTAATTCCAAACAGAGATTTGGCTTCGTTATACTATTCTGTAAGACACCAGGAATGTCACCCTGCTCTCGAAAATCAATGTCATGCATTTTTTTCAGTTTGCACACCACAGTTACAGGAGAACGGCATTCAAATACGACCATTTCGTCTCTTTTTCTCCTTTTAAATTCTTTGAGTCATGTAGCATACTACGAGTCCCGAGCAAGGTTATTCCCCTTATACGAGAATCTCTATTTATCTACAGCAGATGTTGTATATCTGCCAACATCAAACGGTGTTGTTAACTCTACAGAAGGAGGAATTAAATACCTTTGATTGGCAGATTCGCTGGTTATCGTAAAGTGGACCTGAACATCACTTTTACACAGCTTTTGACCTTGCCTCAGATGGGCATACGTCATCCGATTTCAAACACAGCAACAGCTTGCCAGGGGTTAGTGCTAATTTTTGATTTGCAGACTGTCAAACTTACTTTGGAGATCAAGGAGCTTGGATCAGATCTCAAGGGTTTTCCTTTATTGATTTAGATGCAGCTCTTCTAACTAAAGGCGAGCTCCAGTAATGGGTTACGTCCTTGAAACGCAATACACAGCTTAAGATATTTGTTCCCCTTGCTGTTCTCTCTGATATACATACAGTGTTCAAGAACTCCAGGATACTGGGTTCTGTTAGGCAGTCTGTGCATGGTATTAGCTTTATTTTCTTAAAAAAAAAGTAGTGAATGAAATCCCTTCAGCAAGTTTATTTACTTTAAACGTGATAAAATAAGCCCATAGAGATACAGTCAGAAAATGTTGTTAAACTGTGTTACCGAGTGAGCGAGGCTTTAAATTTAAAGTGTCAGTTATTGCAGTGCTACCACAAGGTGCTGAAAGTAAATATAGACATGAGCTTAACCAAACACCAATTTAAATTTAGACTAAAAATACAAAATGTACACTGCAGACATGTATTACAGCCTCATAAATCTTAGTCAGTAGGGAGAAACAGTAGCCTCTAGTGGTACCATGTTTTAATAATGAACCAGCACTAAAAAGCACATTCCATTTAGTAATCTTTTCAGAGCAACGTTGAAGCTCAATAATTACCACGTTTATACCACCACATTTTTTCCCCCCATGTATTATTCATTTAAAATAGGACTTTCCGTTAGCATTTTACAATAGGTAGCTCTTTTTATTTTATTCACACCACTATATACACTGCATTGACATAGCCTTATTGATTGTCTAACTCAATAAGACAGTTGAGGGTTACACTTACTGCATGTGGAGTGTTAAATAGCTTGGCAGAGTCTGGCTTGGTGTGATTTTTAAGATTATTAATAAAATAATCAGCAACAGGATGATGTGATACTGAAGACGTGAAGCAAAAATCAGTGATCATTTTCCTTTGACGGAATGCCCTGAAGTGTTTTATGCCACAGTGGTATGCCATTGATTACAATTTTATTGTATTATTTATTAAATTCTGACATTGTATATTGTCGTGGAACATCTGTAAAACAAGTTAGTTCCTGTTATCATTTGGATTATTAGCCACATAGAAACGGTCAAGTCCTCACCAGCTTCTCATTTTTAAATTAAGACAAAAAAAAAAAAGAAGAAAGAAATGAAACCACAAAGCCTTCCATCATGAAGACTTTCCAGTGTCTGAAAACGAAATATTACAGCTTTAGCGCTGGATGTGGTGACAAAGTGCTGACAGTGGAGACTCCTTCCAAAAATGCTAAACAAACGTCTCCTCAGTGAAAACATTTACACACAGATTTTACTTCGTTTAAGTGGAGCGTCCACCTTACAAGTCCCTGTCCAAGTCGTTACTACAGAAATGATAATATACAGTATTAGAATAAGCTATTTAATATAAACCTGTTATTTGCACCTGCGCTACTGTCAGACAAATCCTCTGACCAATCCGAATCAAGCATTCGACAGAACTCTGCATTGACACCAGAGTTTCATTTCTCTGTCTGTTCTATGTGAAATACTTCAGTAGGGGTCTTAGTTTTCTGAAAGGGATGCACATGGAACTTTTCTGATAGGAAAACAGGCTGTTGTAGGGTTTTAGATAGAATCTCAGTTTCCCCAGAGGGAGAACACAAAGAAACGTTTGTGGTTCTGGATTTTAGAATTTAGAAATAACATCATGTCAGGTTTGAATGACAAAAAGAGTTCTGCTGTTCTCTTTCAGATGGAAAGGTTGGAAAGGTAACCCCATAATTTGCAGAGGTCCATGTCATTCTCCTCATGATTGGTGCTTTTTCTCTGTGTTCTCTCCCACCACATGGTCGTTCTTCAAATGCTTTTCTGACAAGCTTTGCTCTCTGCCATGTCAGATCTACCTGAAAGAGTGTAGCTCTCGGCTCCAAACACGGCTTTAACTTATTGTGTAGTTACATCTATCCATTACTCAGAGTGACACTTTTATTACTTTACACTCATTAATCTTGGTCAATCACATTCAAGGTTTATGTAAGACAGACCAAGCACAACTGTTTTCTACAACACAGAAAACCGAGAGCCTTGAGAACCACAGATAATCCGTGACTTGACTGAGGTTACATGCAAGGGACATTTGCTCATATTTGCAAATATGAGAAAAAATGTAACAGGCCATATGAGAAGATATAAAAATAGGACACACCTAATAGCAGTAAGGGGGGAAAAAAAAAAATCAGTAAAGGGAGAATGGGGCTCATCACATCACACATGGAAGACTTTGAGTCCCGTGTCTGGAAGTCTGTGTGTGGTGTTGGAGTGTTGGAGCTGGAGGAGAAGGGTCAGATAGCTCTGAGTGCCGATAACCCCTCAGTAGAGCAGCAAGCACCACTGACATTAAACAGATGGCCTCTATGACCTTCTGTCCTTGGGAACAGGATGTAAAGCTACACAGGAAGGAATAGGTTTTTTTGGTCTAGTGTAGTCACAGGAGTTGATAAGAATGGAAAGTATATGTAAAGGAACACTTGGAGGAATCACTGACAGCAGCATGGATTACATGGAGAGCAAGAGTTCAGTGTTGACTTTTTTTTTTGTTGTTGTTTTCCTTGGCTAGAGTGGGCACCAATGAGAACAGAGAACAGGCTTAATATTTTTCTAGGTCAGACTTGGTGTCTCTAAATGCAAAAATAATAAGATATAGATAGACAGATCGATCGATGGATATACATTCTTAAATATGATTGGTCCGTTGTAGTTCTGGCTGCGAGGCACATCAGATGTTCATATCAATGTGTTTGTTGTAATGTTATTGTTTCTATAGTAACAACTAGGCTACTTTACAGAGTATGATGGACACGCTACATAATCCAAGCCTAATAAGGAAAAGGAAGGAAGTGTTTATTTAACATTTATAAAAGGAGTCTCAGGGAACAACTGTTTACAACTGCTATAAACCTTATATAACAGAAACCAACTTCCACGAGATTAACTATAAATTAAAATTTAACACAAATTTGACTATAAATAGATAAAAGTATGATGCAACTCCTCTTTAATAACAAAATGTAATAGCTAGCAAATTGCGGGGGTGTGTGAGGACCAGAACAATTTGAGATGTTCGTGTCGAGCCACATCACACCACCTAGTCATTGACTATTAAGTATTTTATTCCTGACATAGGAAACATAATTAATGCCTTTACTATATTTATATATATATTTATTATATTATATTATATTATATTATATTATACATCAGGTTAATCAACCTGTTCATCAAGGTGTGCTTTGGAAATTTGGAAAATTTCTTAAAAAAAACAAAACAAAACAAAACAAAAAAACCACAGACTAGTCCATATTTGTCCAAAGTGTGCAGCATGAAGAGTGTACCTTGCCTCATTAAGATGCCATGTGTGGTGAGAAGAGAGGAGGAGCAGCTTTCCCACTGGCAGCTCCACGTCATGAGCAGGCAGCGGCTGCAGACGGGGCCGGTTGACCCCTGACCCACTCTTCCTCCAGGGAGATAGGCCGCCTCTGCTCTCCTTCAGCGTGTTGTCCGGCCTGCACCCTGGGGGAGCTGCTGATGTGGGAACATGGTGTTTGAAATCTTGACACTCAGGAAAGGAAATCAAGCCAGTGGAGAGGATGAGGGGGTGATTATTTTTTTAAGTGCTGTCTCTCGGTCTCTCCATGTTGTCTCTTTCATGCTCTCATTGTATCCGTAGACTTCTTTTCCTGCAGTCGTGTTTAGTTTTTCCTCTTCTCTCCTGTCCGCCTATCTTTGCCCCTCCCATGCTCGAGATAGTCTTAATTGGCCTCCTCCGTCAGTAATGCATTGATTGCGGTCACCAATAAAAGAGCTATTGATTGACACTTTGTTTAACATTGGCCTGTGCCGTGCACGATGCCCTTTAATGCAATCCCTACAGCAACCTCTCCCTGTTTCCCCCCTACGCTTTAATGTCATAAATTATGATGTCGATTAGGGAGATATTTTCCCCCCTCCTTCCAATTTTTAAAACACTTGGAGGGGGTAAAGCTACTAGAGATGAGCTGGATGGAAATGGATAAGTGTGTGCGCACATAAGGGCCATCCAAAATGGTATTTTTCACTCATCTTTTTCTCTAGTCTTCTCTAATGATGTCATTCTTAGCAGGAAAACATTTAATTAAATTTAGCATCCTTTTCCTTGGTATGAAACTCATTAGCGTAAAAATACACGCATTTTCGCTTGAGCACAGCATTTGCTGTATATTACTAGAGATGTTTATAATAATTTCAGATCATTTTGCACTGATTTAGATCAATTTCGGTCAATCTCACTGTCTTACTTTAAATTATTCAGTGCTTTGACTCTACATTTGGGTCTCTGTATGATCCTAATTGCACATCGTTCAGTGATTGATATTACATTAGAGCATAATTAAACCTCAAAGTCATACAAGTCCTCTCTAGTGTCTGTGGGAGGACTGCAGAAATGGCTCCAAGTACTGCGTTTCTCAAATTTAATTATCACCATTAAATATTCAATGATCAATAGCGTCAGTGCGTGGCAATCAATAGGTGCAGCAGCAGGAGAGAAGGACAGCGAGCATAAGTTAATATTTGCATTTCAAAGTATCTGGTGTCATAAAATCCATAGCTCTCTGCACGGCTGTATTTCACATGGCTCTGTTTCTGCTCCTTAAAGCTGACTGCTATTGATTCTGTATTGAGTATTTACGAGCTGGAAGCGGCTGTAGGTTTAAAGTGTCAAAATGTTTTTAGGAAGCCGATACACACTCTATTCCCTGTCTCGATTCAGTTCTCTTTCAATCCAACTCTCCCCTTTTTTTGCCTCTGGCTCTGAAGAACATATTTCTACATCTCTAGATGTTTCCAGGCATCTCATGGAGTCATTTCTCAGGTCATTTTGCTCTTGGGTGAAGTGATATAGTATAATGTTATGACTCGTACACCATGTTACTTGACTCTTATAGTAATAAATTATAATGTTAATCACAGGGTAACCTATGCCAGGTGAAAAGCAGGGAAAAACTGGATCTTTATTACTTAAACAAAACTATGAATGTCTGAGATTTTTTATTAATCGTGTGGAACGTCCATGAAACTTCCTTTTATCACTTATCATTATATCAGCTATAAACATTCGCATCTTTTTTTTTTTTTCTCCTCTCATGAAGTTAATAAAAATACTGACTTTTACAAAGCGCTGACACTGGAGATTCCCTCCATAAATGTTAAACATCTCCTTATAAAAATCTTCACCACATCAATGATTATACTTTTTTTTTTTTTTTTTTTGTTAAACATGATTTAAAATTTAAATTGATTATTATTAGCTTTACATTATAATAAAGTATCCACCATAAAAGTCCCTGTGGAAGTTGTTACTAGAAACAATAACATTATCTTTACATCTTTACAGCACGCGCGGTGTAATCAACATCTTCTGAGAAATGAGATTGGAAATTTCAACAGTGCTGTGGTATCCTTAAATGTGTTCCTCAATCATCTCAACTATGTTTGTTGCTTCACCCAGTGATGGAAAAACAAAACAACAACAACAAAAAAAAATAACCTGTCATCTCCTACCTCAGTATTACACTCCCTACATGTGTGCATGTGTATTATTCAAATAGACGCCTCTACAGAGCTAAGGGAATACCTCTAGCCACTTCAAAGTGTGTGTAACCCCTCTTCTGGAGGCCGGGTCCCTGAGGAGCCCTGTTTTGTTTACCCGCTTGGTTTCTAATGGGATGTTTTTGCCCTAGATCTCTCGAACCAACACACCTCCATTTGCTGTTTTTATGCTCCTTCAAACACCTGCTCAGGTCGAGCCAGTTCTTTGATCCTATAGCCGCTCTGCAGCTCAGATACACGCACGACTTGTTTGATCTCAGCGTAACTGATCAATTTGCCCCTTTTGCTCAATTAATAAGAAGTAAACAGACCAACAAACAAACACGCAGTGCATTTTTAGCATGTGGACATTTTCTCTGCATTACCTGACATGGCTTATATTAACTGAAACATCTACACCAGCAGTATTTATTTGTTACGTGTACACTGTCCTGTCTAATAAACTTTGCGCAGAGTGGTTAACACTTTCTGTGAAGCCTATTTTCCTGAATCATTATAACTGTGCTGGTAATGATTCCTTATAAAGGAATAATGCCTTATAGAGTGCTAATAATGTAAAGTAATTCCTTGAAAATGTATAATGATATTATAAGAGAACAGAATGCCATGACCTGTACTGCACAACCTTTTTAACTAATAAGGATGTGCGAATAATTATGCTATACAATGATGCAATGATCATTTTACAGGCAACAATATTGCTGTGTGTAATCAATTGCATGATTTCATGCATTTATCTTTTATGGACATCTATTGTTTTATGTTTTCAACATCACCATGCCATGCATTGATTAAATATAAAAGTTCAAATATCTGTAATGGTACTTTCTTAAATTGTGTATAATGATCGGTGGATAAATACTGTGCAATAAATCGCAACAATAATTATTGAACCTCAAAATGATATTGATCATTTGAAACATATTTATAGGCTACATTTAGGTACATATGTAAAAAATTTTTTTCCTAATACCTGATTGGATTAGATGTACTATGTCTATTTACTAGGCTATGCATTTTTTCCTCCTTTTCTTTAGACATAATCTTAATTATAACATAAAGACACAGACACCTCATCGCCTCATGCTCATATGCATAATGTGCTGTAGTTACAAAGGGGAATGAAAAAAAAAAAAAAAACATTCTCCCTGAAGGTCGACACAGAAAGTGGACAGGTTAATCAATATTATGTAAGTGAGGTGTGTGACCAAAGTAGTGGGGGAAAAAAAAAAAAAGTGTGTGGTTGTCTCTCTCCATCTGTTTGCATGTGTATATGAGGGTGTAGTTGGGTATGTCTTCATGCTGGTTTTTAGAGTTTTTCAGATTTATGCGTTAATGTCAAATCAGAAATAAAAACATTAAAAAAAACTGTTTATGTGTAGGTAAACAGATTTGATGTTATTCGAGTATAGAAACTGTAAATGATGGTGTGCGTGTGGGTGTATGTATTTGTCTTGTTCATCATCTTTCAAAACCTTGGATAAGCAAAAATATCTTCGTTGTACCAAGTTTCATGAAGCCAAATTACATATTGCAGAAATCTCCAGCAGGTTTGTGTGTAGAGTAAAAAAAAAAAAAAAAAGAAAGAACGAACTCCTCATTCTTAGGTGATTCTGGTGATGTAGCTCAGGACTCATCTGTCATGATGGACGTGGACACTCTGGGCAGTAAGTTTAGCTTCAATTGCTCCCAACAGTGCTTTTAAATCGTCTAAAATCAATAGCACTTTTACCATCACATCACATGGAAAGGAGGCCATATTGATATCCAGATGTCATTCGGCGGTGGACGGGAATCCTCCAGCTCTCCTCTCCTAGATCACTGTGTGTTTTTAGAAGGACTATACAACCCTCTGTCCGTCCTTGGTGTTTATGGGGTGTTTGGTTTGACGTGCCTGGTTTACACAGCACACCTTATTTTAAAGCCGGTTATTGATTCGATTCTCAAACAAAGCTCCTTAAATGAATCTTAATGCGTTATCACTGTAAGCTTCTACATGAGCTCGGCCAGCGCAAGGTGAAGGCAATTTATCAATCAAAAGCGGCAGAATTAAACACAATTCAATAAGGCAGGATCCCTACAGAGCTGGATATGGGAAGGAGAGCGAAAGAGATAGAGAAGGGAAGGAGAACGAGAAATAAGAGCGAGTAGCAGACTTAATCTGAGATGAACAGGCGATAAAGACATAAAGAGAAAGATGGATAAAGGGATAGAGTCATATTGAGTGATGACAGATAGCAGAGTGCAAAGCTCAAAGAAATCCCAACTTCAGTCCTGTGATTAATCTTTCTTTCTCTGTTTCAATCTCACCCACTTTTTCCACTGATCTTGGATCTGAAATGTTCACGCCTACCTTCCACTACAAAATGCAAGTCACTTCTTATAATTTATCTATGTGTTATGATAGATGCTGGAGCAATCCATTTCAAACAACTTTTACCTAAAAATTATTGCACTGGAATATAGCCGTTCAAGTCCACCGTGAACAACTTGCCTAATCTTTATAAATAATATGAGGCAGTTAATTCATTCACTTTTAAAGAATGCCATTGCATGCTTGCAGGTGATAACCTGCACAAATAACCAGAACATTTGGTACTAGAAAAATGGAACTGTGCTTTATCTATTGGCCAGTGGTTCAGTCAAGGATCCAATTGTATGTTTATTGGCATCTGCTCTAGATTTGTCCATTCAATTCCTTCAATTCAAGGGTTTTTGTATAATTGAGGGTTCTTAGTTTCCTAAAATGGTTCTAAGATGGAATTATTTCTGATTCAACACTCTACATGGTAGAGGTACAGGGTTCTTCATGGTAGGAAGGATCATTAACTATCCAAAGAATCTTTGAAGAACCGTTCTGTCTACCCAGAGGACATAATGGTCCTCATGTGTGGGTCAAACTAACAGTACTGTTCACCAAACAGCAATGCAAAACTCAAAGTAGCCCGATTTATTGGTATCCTTTGTGCAATCAAAAATTAAGACAATTTTTACAAGAAAATCGCAGTAAAACCTTAAATGCCTTCATTTTTTGATTATACGGGGTGTCAACCGAGAGGGTTTTTTTGGGTGAATATTCTAATCAGCAATGGTCTAAGTAAGTAATTTGAACCCTCTCATGATTGCTTAAACAGAACACATTCAATGAGATGAAACCACACAGCCAATCAGACAATGGAAGAATGCTAATCCAATGCTATTGTTGCAGGCCATAACTAAGTAACTGTAAGTAACAGTCAGTGTCTGGTGTGGCTACAAGCTGCTTTAAGTACTACGGTGCATCTCATTCTCATGGACTTCTCCAGATTTGTCAGTTCTTGCTGTAATTTTCCACTGCAAGGACAATCAGCTGTCCTTTCTGTCTCCCTGTAGCACTGTCTTAGGTGAATTTACAGACATGACTCCCGTTATATCGGTGGTAAATTATAAACTAAATAAATAAACCAAAGCTAGAACCCAAAAGCTTCACTGGATCCTACTTGAGTCTGTTATAGTTTTTAAATTTGAAGTTGAAAATTGCACATAAATGACTACGTAGGTAAGTCTTTACTGAGATCTTCTGTCTCAGTCTGCCACTGTACTGCTATAGCCCTGGAGTATCATTTCAGGGTTGGGTGGTAGGTAAAGACCCATAATCCAGCTGTGAATGGGTACCAAGGGGTTTGGGCAGGGACTGATGCCTGGCTAGATGAAGAGAACGCTCAATCTCTCTCCCTTTCTCTCTGCTCCATTGAGTGTGCTGCCTCTATCATTATTTATTTAGCCGTTAAGTGTTTAAAGTGGAGGACTCCACAGGGACCGAGTGATGCTGATGAAAATATTCAGACTAGAAACACACCAGCATAACCGAGAAAGACAGCAAAGATCAGACTCTCGGTATTTGTTTTCTCCGTCTGAATGCTTTTATAAGGATAGCTACAGCAATGATTCTGAGCCTCAAGAGTGCCTTCTGGATCATAAAGCAAATATGAGGGATGATGCTATTATGGGGTGAGGTGGCTATGGAAAGTGAATGGGGGTTAAGAGGGTATCATATTTGTTATTTATTGGTGTAATGCGAGACCCGCATGAATAAGTCATAAGTGACTGGGGGTCCCCAAAGCGATGAGGAGTAAAGAGAGGAGGGTGGGGGTGCTGGTTCGAAGTGATTGGCCTTTCAGATGACACCACTGTCAGATCCCCAGGTCAGAGGTCACCCCTGGAACCATGGAGTGAGCCTTCTGCTGTGTGCTAAGTGAGGTCTTGGTGGGTCTTGTCAAATCGTAGCAGTTTGGGTTAATCAAGTAGACTGCACATTAACCTGTTTTGTCGTGGTATAGATTTAGTGTCTGGATCCATTTTGACTGTATTGCAAATGTGGCTAAATCTACTGCAGCAATCTCTTGGGTATCTTTTGCATAAATATAGCATCCCTTATATGCCCTTGGTTAAAACATTGAGCTGTCCCTGCTCTTGCACAGATGCTGGACAGCAGAATCATAGGGCATAATACCTGGAATTCAAGAACCTCAAGGCTTTTGCTCAAGGGCATCATGACCATTGATACAGGACTAGCAGGGACACTGGAACCTTCTTCAGCATGTTTAGGCCTGCACTGTAAAGCAAACCTGCAAACCTCCAGTGTGGAGTGCATACACTACCAAATTATCATCTTGACACAAACTCTGGGTGTAGCCAGGGCTTATCCATCCATTCCATTAAACTATGTATGAGAATTGAAGGGTCCATATAGCATATAGGTCTACATGGGGGTGGGTAAAACACGTGATTAACTAACTATTTAATCATTAATCGTTTTCATTGTTATACTACCAGTGATTGAACAGATGCATTTTAAAAAGGAGTAGTGTAGAGTAATGTAGGCTAGATATCCTTCACGGATAATGCATGTTCTACATTCTCTAACATGACTGTTTATTAAAACTGATTTTACTAATGATACCTGGGTAGCTAACAAGTTTTATATTTTCATGGAAGCTAGCTAATATTACACCTGCTTTGTTTTGGACACAACGATATTAGCGTTATGTTGCTAGCCAAATAGCAGTCAATGAATTGTTTACACAAATGAGTTAAATGCTAGTAATATCTAGGTATTATATAATATCTGGTTAGTTCAATTTTTTTCATAGAAGCCCGGTAGAGAATTTTAGGCCTGCTTTGAAATGAACACAGCAATTAGCTTTTTGTAACTAACTAAATATGCAAAAGTCAATGAGACACATTTTTCTGAGTATGGAACAGTGGTGATGTTCATTTAAAACAAATAAAAATAAATAATAATAATTAAAAAAAAAATCAATGTATATTATCAACACTCCCACAGGCTGGCCAGTATAGAAACAGTATATTAATAATACAGTAATAAGTGTATTTACTCATACTGTATTTCCCAAATGGTTTTACTAGGTTTACACATTTACACCTAGCAGAGATTGTATTAAAAAAAGCTCTGACCTAGTATTTTTAAAGATACTGTACTTTGCGATAAATAGATGGGATAATTGAGAAAGCTGGGTGAACGAGCAGGTTTTAGTGAACCCGAAAACACTATATTAGATCTTTACGTTTCTGTAACCCGACTGAAATTTCATTATATCACCAGGTCCAGTATTCCCTGTGCTAGAACGATTTGGCAGGATATAAGTGGATTCATGACTGTTCCCACAGCAGACCATGCATTGCAGAGTTCTCATCCTCCAGCATCCAGACATCCATCTGAATTCCCAATCTCACTCCATGTTTCTCTACACTTGCTCTATTTACTTTCCTTTTCCTTTATCCCTAACGCTTTCCCTTGCTCCCTGGTTTAGCAAGCATAAATATGAAGTGTCTAAGATCAAGTGTCCCATCAGGGAACGAGACAGGCTCGTGAAGCACATCAAAAAATGTAGACACAATCCTGTATTGATCAAAAGGCCTCAGTTTTGAAGTTGTCTGAGCTTTGTGAGAAGCCTGTGTCCGGCGAGAACTGCCTACACCTCTCGTGCTTCGCTATTATTTTTTTGGGAAAAAAAATAATAAAAAAAAAATCAAACCCATTGAGATCAAGAACCCGATGTTCAATGAACAGCATGTACTGGAAGATGTAGTCCAGATGATTTCATCGTAGATGGTGAAGTGGTGGGCTAGTTTTAAGTTTATTGTATATAATTATAGATATTCTATTTGTTACAGTATATTAAAGATCATAAAATAAAGGCAATTTTATTTCATCACTTCAGCTCTATCATACAGTCTTAACAGTGAGAACAGTCTTACTTAGATAGGCTTATTCCATATCTTCTCGCTTGTGTTAAACACTATAAACTTGTGCATTTTATTGCTACATAACTGATGGTACTCTTCCTCCGAATCCTGCATCCGTCTCATAAAAGTCAGATTTGCTCAATAACTGTGACTCTGTAGTGAAGATAGGAAATAAATGCAGCGCTGTGGACGGGTTATTTAGATTAAACAGCACTAAATGGAATTTTTACACATTACAGTACAGCTTACCCTCTTATGAATTGCCTATTCTCCAGTGCTGTATGCAGTGCTAAATGATGCCTGTCTTGGCTCGCTAAGATTAACCTGGTAATGATTATTAATGGGAGTAATAAAGAGCAAATTACTTAGTGGAAAGTTATGAAAAAATAAATATCTTTAGTGTCAATGTGCATTTTTTTTTTCTCAATTACTCAACAAACTCCGAAAAAATGTCCCTGCCAAATTTAAATTGTACTAGTTGAAAACTGGCTTTTGTTTATTCCTCCTTTTATATATTATTTTGTTTTTATGTTTATATGTTTATAATGGTGGAGTGGGTAGGTGGCAATGCCTCAAAGTACACTAGCATCCCTTTCAAGGTGTATTACCACCTTATACCTGGAATAGATTCTGAAACCTGCCCGGGACAAAGTGATTACTTAAGACTGATTCAATTAATTATGTAATATTTTTATTCTGTAATTACATTGTTTATATATATATGCGCGCAAGATATAATGCAAGATGGATTTATCTTATTGACACCTTAAAATCATCAACAGCTAACTAGCTTTAACTTTGATATTGACTATGTTCATAAACTTAATCGATGTAGCATGCGGTCTTTGAGCTTTCGTGTTATGATCCTGACCATTGATCCCGAGCAGAACACTACAGTGTAATTCCCAAAACATCAGTCACACACACCCTCCACACACACGCTTATATACACCCTAATCCGTTACCTCAAGCTCATCTTTAATGCATCTTTGCGCCTCATCCTGTGCCTCCAGACACACTCTGTAAGCCTGCGATACCCCTCTCCCCAGGCTGTGTGTGTATGCGTGTAGCCATGTGTGTATCGATCCCCCCTTCCTCCGCCATAATGAAGTGCTCAGCACAGCTTCATTATGGAGCCAAGCTGCCATTGGCTGGAGGTAATATGAAATTAGGCAGTGTGCAGGCAGCCTGTCAGTATCGATTTCCCTACCCACATTACTTGTTACAAAAGAATAGAGCTGTCTGTGCCATAATTGAACAAGTTAACTCCTTGTCTCATAAAATGGAAACCTGTATCGATTCTGAACAGCCTGGTTTTCATGCACAGAGAAAGAAACTTGTAAAGTTGTACAGCCTTGAATAGATGCTGATCTTTTTTTTCTTTCTTTTAGCCATTTCCTTCTTTCCATTTCACTCAGCAACAACTACAATGGTATCTTGCTGACTTATGGGAAAAGATAAATGAGCCTGTGTTGCAGCCTGAATACAAAAACTATTTTATTTTTTTCCTGTTTTCTTCTGTACCATTATTTCTCAGAGTGAATATTGTGTTTATGTATAACATTATCAAGAACTACACTACTGTAAAAATACATTTTTACCATGGCAGTGCCTTGTTTGTGTTATTTTATAGTTTGTACCATAATACAGAATGCTTGATTCTGATTGGTTCAGAAGGTTGATTAATTTTATATAACAGCATATATTAACATTTCTATATGCTATTGTTTATTGAATCTTTTTGTGATTTATTAATTTATTTTTTTGCCATTTTTGGAAGGAGTCTCCAGTTTCAGTGCTTTGTAACAGTCGTAACCATGTTCTTGGAAAGTCTTCAAGATGGAAGGCTTTACGGATTCTATGTAACTCGACGAGCTGGAATAACATAAGTGAGAACAGGGACTGGATTGTTCAGGGCTGTTCCACAACATTAAACGTAACTATAAACAGATTTTTAAAAAAGTATTCCATGTTGTTCTTTAATATATAAAATTGATAATGTGGGCAAATTGCTATGTGGGGGATAGAACACAGGAATGGCCGCATCATACCACCCCGCCGTTGATTATTTCCCCATAACCACACGCCCTGCCATGTTTTATTGCTTGTGTTAGAAATTTAGCCATAATACGCTTACATTTCTGAAGACTGTGATATACTGAGACCAAGAAAGGGAGGTGTACACACTCCAGGACATGAGTGTAAAGAACTCAGCCCTTTTTAAAAGCCACAGTAAGCAGATGAGTGCTTATTCCACACTGTTACTCCTGCTAATTACAGAATGGATTCCAGCCAAGCGGAAAAATGCACACGCCATTTCAACATGAACCAAAATTGCCCAGCAGTGTCTACATTAAACGAACACCCATTTGGGCGGGGAGTGGAGGTCACTGGGTATTGGGTAGAGGGTAATAAACAGTTTCATGTGTGCGTTGAACTGTTATTCTTATCACAGCCATGTGTTTGGTACAGGGTTTTCCCTATGTGGGGTTAAGGGTTAATGAAACACTCCCTCTGTCTCTGCCTCTCTTCCTCTCCCCGCAGCAGAGTGATAAGTAGCTAACCAATGGAGCCTGTAATTACAATCTTACAGAAACCGGCCTGATCTGTATATAAATCTCACCATCCAATTACAAGATGTAATAATTCTGCACTCAAGCTGGTAATGAGCTCTAATACTGGCGCATGTGATAATCCCCTCTGGATGCCGGCTTGATCAGATGTTGGCTTTGTAATTAGACTGGCAGAAAATCATTATTTCGTATTGGGGTAAAGGGGAAAAAAATGAGGTTGGTGGGAAGTTAATTTTGCCCCCGTTCTCTGAAGCATACACATGAATTTAATGATTTAATCAGGATTGTTAGCTATTTTGCAATCAATTTGTAATGATTGTGTCACAACAGGCTTTTGCTGGGAGACAGACCTGGGAAGACTGAGGGTGTGCTAATATTGTGTGCTGATGTGTTGATTTTATTGTATTCCCCAGGCCCCAATGTTGACAGACATGTTTTTATATCTTGGTGGGGACACATTTGGCTGGTCCACACAAGGGAAACTTAGGATGATTCTAAGGGCCCTGGTCAGACAAGGGGCCCAGCAGGACCCCATACTTTCCTGTATGATTTTGGTATTTAAATGGCCTCTTTGCACGATAATCTATTAAGAAGCACGCTATAATGAATGCCCTCAGTCTGTGCCAAGTGCATGTGTGTATCCCCTTAAGACATTTGCGAATTATTTAGAAACTCGTCACTTCACAGGTGTGAGTCGTTACATACATCGGTAGATGGAAAGAGACGATGCAGACGAAATCGGGATACCAAAAGAAGAAAGAAAAACATAAGAGAAAAGAGCAAGATGGGGAAGACAGCTAGTCACCCAGTTTATTAAAAAAAAACACAAAAAAAAAAACAAGGTGATTTATGTTCCTTGATTTGTGCTATGGATTCTGAAGCTAGCCCGTATGAAGCTGTTATAATTAACAATTAACATAAAATAGAAATTCTATCAGTTACTCACCCCAAAGATTATCCTTGTAAGTTGGAACACAATATTTCCAAGAATTTATGTTTTTCCATTTAATTGAGCAATAGTAATGGAGAAATAAGCTCCAAATAGGATGGAAAAGCACCAAGCAACAATAAAACTAGCCCAGTATTGTGTGTATATATATATATTCAAGCTTTCCAAAGCCTTTCATCAGCTCATATAAATCTGCTTGAATTATCCCGAGTAAGTTTATGAGAAGTGTTGTAATGATGTCCGATTCATGAGTGAATCGTTTGTTTGAATGATTAATTCACAAATAGAACTGATTTGATTCTCAAGTTCAACTCACTGATTCAATGATCCAGTCACTGTTTCCACATTTCCTTCTGGAGCTGCTGGTGTGTGAAGCTTATTATTCACTCAATGAATAATAATAATAATAATAATAATAATAATAATAATAATAATAATAATAATAATAATAATCATTGTTCTTGGTACTTGGGGAATAAGAAATTACAAGTCGACAGCTTATAAAGACATCCACACCGTTTCTCTAGTGTCTGTTTATGAGAGAGTGTACAAAGGTGTTAGTTACTTGTACTGTATATATAGTTTTTTTTTTGTATATAGTTACAAATGCATAATTTCAGTTAATTTAAGAAGCTATTCAAGTTTAGGTCTTTATTGTTTCTTATTTAATATGCAATAATTGTTCTGCGTATTGCATATTCAGTAAGAGACTATTGGCAAAAAGAAAAGATAATTGGTGGGTGGGGGCTTGGGGTGTGGAGTACAAATTAAACGGAGGGCCCAGTAACACTAGTGGCGTCCCTGCAAAGAACTGCTGCTATATCCATAAACCCAATCCTGTGCTCATCTTAGGACTTATTCAATTGGCTCATAATGAAAATCCATTCAACACCCAGAGTCACCCACAAGATAGTTCTGTTTTGAGTTTGGTTCCTTTTGGGGTTTATGTTATGTCAGTTTCTCCTCGCAACTGGCTTGTTCATTAGGGATATAAATCTACATCCCAATCCAGATTTCTGTAAACCTGCTTTATGACCATTGTCCATGTTTACTGTTAACCATACAACTCTTTATAAATAAAATCTTCACAGCCCACCTTCAACTCAGACCTTTATAACTCAAATAAAAGTAAATTGACTCGAATCTCTAGTATATGCATCTATTTCATCCCCCAGTGGATCCTAGTTAGAGTAACGGAGCATAGTAGGCCATGAAAAAATCTTTTTGAATATCCAAGTTGAGGCTGAAATTATGGATTTCATATTCAAAGTATCGCTGCTTTAAAAAGATTTGAAGATGAGACAGGACACTGTTTTAGTTGGCAATCTTTGTATATTGGTCTCCCTTTCCAATATACATCCTAATGAGTTCAGTATGTTGTAACGTAGACAGACAGGAAGTGTGGTTCCAGTAGAGCAGGAGCTACATTATTGATTATATAGTCCTGCTCCTGAAAGCTCTTTTATAGGCTACAGAGGACACGATGAGGATATTCAAAAGAACAGGGACAAATATTAATGAAGAAGAAAACATGCTTTATTGAAAGCATGCAGTCTGACTACAAATTCACAGAAATTATAACAAGTGAGTAGTTTAATTTGATTTCATACAACTAAAAGATTCAAGAATGCTTTCACTAAATACCAAACTCATCTTTTTGTAAAAATCGTTAGTAATTTTTTTTTTTTTTTTTATATTAGGGGACCCTTCCAAATTTTCCTCTGACTGCTTCAAAGCGCTGACACTTGAGTCTCTTTTAAAAAAAACAAAGAAACAAACAAACCAGTTTTACAGATATGAACAGAATGAGACAAAATAGTAACCTGGACATCTGAGCATACTTCTTAATCAACTTTTGCAAAACAGACAAGTTTAAACATAAGGTCCTTTACAGTGATGTGATACACCCAATGCTGTAACCATAGCGCATACTTATAATCCCGTTGCCTGTTGCATACACACATTGACCAATAATCTGGCTAACAGTAGAATGATTTGTACTAGACATACAGATTAATGTCTATGCATGCAAGCTACAAGATGTGCATGTAAATTTAAAAGTAGCCTTTAAGCCTAGTGAAGTACCCCACCTTAGCCCCAGGGAAGACATTCCTGCATTCCTGCAATGTAGATCTAGTCTCATTAAAAGTGGGTCAAGCTCTCAGTCCACTTCTTGCTCTTTACATAAAAATGGGGGGGGGGGGGGGTGTTTTTTTCTACAATTAAAAAAAACAAACAAACAAACAAACAAACACCAACAACAAAAAAAAAAAACAACTAAAAAAAGAGATTCTCCTTTTCCTCTTCCTTGGAAGTCCATACAGGAAGTCCATCTGTTTCTACCTGGATGAATCTCTGCTCTGCAGGTTACCATCACTCAGATGATCGACCCATTAAACTCATACCACTTTCAAGTCAGAGAGAAAGGAGGGCAGGGAGGAAGAACAAATAAGAGTGAAAGAAAATAGAGTTGACCTGAGGAATGTCAGAATATGTGCCAAAGGTTCAACAGTATGAACTAATCATATTTGTATCAAATACTGGTTCTGACAGAAGAGGCTCAAAATCAGAGTGAACACGTGACTTGGCAGTGGACCTTCAATGGGCGAGTCAAGCTACTCTGGAAGAAAAGATCACCATGATAGAAAGATAAATCATGAAAGAAAGATAATTCAGCTCTCATTTCCACTCATCACAGTGATTGAATTTAAGTCACTTATGTTTTAGAAATTCTACAATAGACTTCTGGAAGAATAGAGAATAGTACATTTGATTACACTTGGACATAAAGTTTGATTCTGCATTGGTTTCCTCTGGGTTCTCTGGTTTCCTCCTGATACCCTGCAATGGATTTGCATCCCATCTAACATCGTGCTCCCCATTCATGCCCAGTGTTCTTGGGATAGGCTTCGAATCCCCTGGAACCCTGACCAGGATGAAGTGGCTATTGAAGCTGAATAAATGAATGAACGTGTGGCTGTGCAGTGAAACTCGGCTGGCTGGTTGATGTTAGAAAACAGGTATTCAGACTCTGGTTATGGAGTACCGGTTGTGTATTAGATCATCATGACTGCCTTTTGTTAGAAGCAGGCATAAGTAGTGTTAATGCAGGTTTGTTCCCAAAACCTATGACCGGACAGTAAAGTGCAGCGTGCGTGTTGGATGAGGTCATCAACTTTTCTGTCTAGGAAAATTAAACAAACCTTTCAATGGGATCTCTCTCCTCACATAGATACCATGTGCATGAAAAGTAGCATACTTACATGGTCTTTATTCTTTTTCACTTCCAAACAACTCTCAGAGCAAACCAAAGCTCTGACACCAAATCTTGGTCTCTGACACTGTCTTATCTGCCAGTACGACACTAACCGAGGAACAGGGTTTGAGAAATGTTCACAATTCCCTCTCTTTTTGCCATTTCTGTACCATATGCCAGCTCTTTAACAAGGGAAAGGCTAATTACAGACTTGTAGCAAGGCGATAAATGTGCCGGGATGATTGTGTCACACCAGTCAAGACCTCTTCAGTGGACAACGGTTTCAATAATGACAGATTTATCTGCTCTGAATGCGGCTGTTCAAATTACAACCTTTCCACTTTGAGAGTGAATGAGGTTTAACACCACGGGGGAATGCCAACATTTTGGCTGTTTTATTCCTAGCTTCCTAAATGAAAGGCTAAGCCCTCTCTCTTTAGCATAAAAAAAAAAAAAAAATGGCATCCACTTCATCTTATTTGTAGTTAACAAATTTGCTGTCAACATGTTGATTTTTTTATTTTTGTCGAACAGCACAACCAGTGGGCATACGCAAAAGATACACATAATAGTGTTCAGTAGAGCCTGATGCTGATCTCTGTCACCCAGACTGTAGATTCATGGAGCCCATCAGTGACTACGTTTACATGCGCATCAGTATTCTGATATTAAACGGAATTTGGAAACATTTTAATGAGTATCGAGTCATGAAAACGCTGCAATCTGATTGCCCGATTCAGATTAAGATAATATTCTGATTACCAAAATATTGTTTCCCATCGCTGGAATAAGCCTGTTTTAATCATAAATTTGTTGCACCTTATTCAGATAATCCACTGAAAGGAGATATGTGCATGCTCAATCCACAAGGAATTGTGGGTGCTAACAGATACTTACATAACCATGTGTACAAGAATATGTGCATACAGGCATCGGAATACATTGTATCCGGAATTAGGCTGCAACCTGAATACAGACCTTAAACAGACTTTGATGTGCATGTAAACGTAGTCAATGACAGTCATGTCAAGTCTGCTGTGCTGAAACATCCCGAACATGTGGTGAGCACTGATTAAGAAGGTGTACACAAAAAAGTATAGCGTGTTTAATAAAGATGAATGGAGACATGGTGGTTTAGTGGTTAGCACATTTGACTGGATCCAATCTCCATGAGAGCTCATGTTCTCCTCATGGTTCAAGGGTTTCCTCCGGGTACTTCAGTTTCCTCCCTCAGACCGAAGACATACATTCAAGGCTGATTGGCACTCCCAGATTGTCCAGTGTTTGAATGTGTGTGTGTGATTGTGCCCGTCGATGGGTTAGCAGGGGTCCAGGGTGTCCCCTGCCCTGTGCCCTAAGTTCCCTGGGATAGGCTCCAGGCTCCCCTGTGACCTTGTGTAGCATAAGTGGTATGGAAAATGAATGGATGGATAAATATAAATTAGATTACTTTCTTGCTCAGTGATATTTCAAAGTTGCTTTCGGAGAAATGATAAGTATATGGAGTAAGCAAATATTGGCCAATTAAAGCAAAAAAGTTACACAAAGCAAAAAATGGATGTTTTGGTTGGTTCGAATGAAAGAGCTGGCTAATGGTAAGTGTAGCTTTTGCATTTACCATGCTTGCTAATCAGATGAGACACAGTATTGAAACACTTGGATTTTTTTGTTGTTTTTAAGTAATTGAATGGTATTGCCCAACTGTCTTTCAATGAGTGAGTATGTTCTTGTTCACATGAGTTTTATTCCTATAATGAGACCCCATGCTCTAAGCACAACCATAATGGTTTCCCAAAAATAATTGATACGTGCAGGATCAATGCATGAACAAAACTTCCAAAGTGTAGTACGAGAAAGATTGTAAATGATTATATAATTATAGAACACAGTGATTGCAGTGGGTGTGAGTGAGTGTGTGTTATTTTGGGGTACAGAATGTACTTTCAAGTCTATGAGGATGCGTATCAGTTGCAGCACAACTACCACTACAGGCTAGTATTAACAGCAATATTAACATGTTTGAGGGGAAAAAGGGAGGGAGACCAGGGTTGAGCAGTAGAGAGACAGACAGAGTGACAGACAGATAATGGAGAGAGAATGAAGGAGGCAGCGGAAGCAGTTGAAGGTCACAAGCAGGCAGTCTTCCATTAGCTGGGTCTCTGTTTACTTGGCGCTAGACTTCACTGGGGATTTGGTGGCATATGCTGCTGCCCCTGGCAGCCCAGTAATGCCCCACTTAGCAAGGCAGAAGCAGGGGGGTAGACACAGGCTGTGTCCCAAAGCACCACTCCACGACTGGGTCATTTATCTAACCCCACTCAGTCACTTCCACACACCCAGTGGAGCTTGCAGTCTTTCCACCTGACCTCCCTAAAAATGACTTCGTCTCTGAGGCATATGAGAGAGAGAGAGAGAGAGAGAGAGAGAGAGAACACTGCAGTGGTATTCTTCAGGGAGATCAGGTTAAGATTGTAAGTAATTGAAATACACTGATTTTTTTTTTTTTAAAGAGTTGTCCAAGATCAAGTTTACATTTTCTATTAGTCACCAAGTGTATGGTTGAGTAAATGAGAGGAAAAAAAAAAATCATGAATAAATATATAGCATAGCTATGAAGTGACCCGAAAAAAAGTACCTTTATTTTGTGCATATGGTTTAGTTTCTCAACATTTGTATATTAATTCCTTGAATTAATAAAATTGCACCAACACATTGATTCATTTGCAATTTCTTCGAAAGGCAAACATGTCCGAGGAGCACTTATTGCCTTGTAACAGACTTAATAAATTTGATGAATTGACCCAAAGCCTTAATATACCCAGAGTCCTCTTACTCACAGTATGCCTCAAACACATCCTAATGAAGTGTACTTTAATTAAATGATCTCTATCCTTAATGGCAACCTATGAACTACACAAAAGTTGTAGCAGACTTCATTAGCCAATTATTCACTCGACTAAACCTTAACCATGGGCATGTTTATCTTTAGAAGAGAGCACATGTGAGGGTCGATATGAATGTATTGTATATAAAGCAGATTGAGAGCACGGATAAAGTAAATTGTGTGCACCCATTATGATGTTTTTCCTCATGGCTACATTTAAGTTGCATGTACTCCCCTATGTCAGTATGCATTTATAGAAGAATTTGTTAGCTCTTGAAGGAAAGCTTTAGCTTTTGCTCACTTGTCTCATTTTTTTTTTAGTTCATTACAACAACAAAAAAAGAACCAAATTGAAAGCACAGATTAGCACCTGGAGCAAATTAGAATGCTAGCCCAGGTTAGATTGCTATATTAGCAATTACAATTTAACTAGCCTTCATTTTTGCCTACACGTAGATTAAGCTTGTTACCTTGAATAGGAATTCTGACTATAGCCTCAATTCACCATCTAGCTAATTGGACTGGTTTTGGAAGGGCATCTTCACCACAACTGATTAAAGTTGGTCCTGAGGCCACATGTGAAACAAGTCATACACAAGTATTGGTTGAGATGGTTTTATCCTTTTTATTAAATGATAAAGATCCTCACTATAAAGTTTGATTGTAGGTGACTGAACCTGAAATAAAAGTTAAATTATGTCTTTAACAAACTAGGCACTCTTTTAACCCTGACTTGACTTACTACAGAGCATTTATTTGAAAGTTTAATTTTTATTTTACTAATCTTCTAGAGCTTCTAGTGATCAAGGGGATTGTTAAGAGATTGCCGCCCCCCTTTTTTTCTTTGAAAAATGGAGACATGATTGATTGATTGCTTTTTTAAAATAAATAGACAAAAAAAATAAGGCCACAATCAAAATGCTGACCCACCTAGCAATATATATATATATATATATATATATATATATATATATATATATATATATATATATATATATATATATATATATATAAATAAATAATATGTATAAATAAATAATATAATAAAGCAAACAAGGCTGCATAACATGAGAATTTTAGCAGCAAACCTTCACAGTGGACTGAAGAATTATTTAAAGCAGATTTCCTGATTGTGAACAGCTGTGCGTGATTACAATGCAGGCGCCTGTGAATGAGGAAAGGATTCTGATTGGTCGGCTGATGTGGTTTGGGCATCATGGGAAGTGTATAAGTGAATGCAAACTAACAGCAGCATGTTTTGTATTGATTTATTCTGGCAAAAGCACAGTGTTTGTTTTGTTTCCTTGTAGTCTTTCATGGTGTTTTCCTTTTGTA
This sequence comes from Ictalurus furcatus, assembly GCF_023375685.1. Taxonomy (NCBI): domain Eukaryota; kingdom Metazoa; phylum Chordata; class Actinopteri; order Siluriformes; family Ictaluridae; genus Ictalurus; species Ictalurus furcatus. The sequence goes on from NC_071281.1 coordinate 14,627,472, forward strand.
ACATTCGTGAATGTAAAGTTGATGGATAGCAACTGCAGACTCTATTTGTTTATTGATTTATAGATTAAAGGATAATGAGACTTTCATTGTGGATATTGGCTGGCTTAACATATTGTACAAGGTGTCTCATAAGTCCAGCATCATAGGATTAATGTATGTATTTATTTATTTATTTTACAGACTATGGTGTATCCGAGCAAGGAAGAACAAATCCAAATAGTTATGTTAATAGGAATTTGTGTATTAAGATGAAGCGTTTACTTACTGAGCAAGCTCTGTAAATAAAAGTTTTTATGTCCTTTAAGTTTTCCTCCTGTGAAGCTGGACTTATAGGACACCCTATATACCTTTCTTGACATTATGGACAAACACTAAACAATGTAAATGTGACATAATGTTCTTTTAATGTGTTTTCCTAATCTGAACCAGTGTGCTATGTACTATACACGATTCACTTGTCTCCTAGCTCTTTGACTTGACTGATATTTATGATACCGTTATGTCAGGTCAGGTATTTCTATTGGCAGGTAAATATGCTGTGGAAAAAAAAAACAAAAAAAAAAACTGTCAAATCAAGCCTCAACATGTTTGAGAACGTTTACCAAAATGAAACAAGTTCCATGCAGTTATAGTTACCACAGCAATTTACCAATGATCACATTTTTTAATTACTTAAAGAGTACCTATTTGTTTATAGTTAGGGTTATTGTCATGGAACATCTATGAAACAAGTTGGTACCTGTTATCACTTCCATTAGAACAGCAGTAAAGTCATTCACTCACAACCCTCTTTTTTTATCTTGAAGTTAATAATACACAAAAAACAGAGCTTAAGTTACCAAGAAAATTCTGAAAACTTCAATTAAAGCTTTATCTCTGACCATTACAAAGCATTGCCACGGCAGACACCTTCCCAAAACATTAAATTTATATCTCTTTACAGAAAACTTCACAATATCAACAGCAACTCAATTTTTAATCTGTTTGTCAACCATCCACCATACAAGACCCTATAGGTGATGTAACTATAGAAACAGCATTAAAACTAGCACAAAAGTCAACCAGAAAATCTTCTGACCAATCAGAATAGAGCATTCAACATCCATTCCGTTTGAGATGTGATAGTTAGAATTTGTAATGGCTTTACTACTTATGATGGGAATTGTATTGGTTTTAATGGAAACTGTAATGGTCCCTGTGGGACTCTACTGGTAATTTGTTGCCCTCTGTTGGTGGCATGTTATGTCTAATGGATAACATTAAGGACCAATAACGGTAATGGTTTTAATGGTTAACAGCTGATTGTTTGTAATGGTATTTGTAGTGGAAACCATTAGAATTTCTGTGATGGCGTCTATTGTGGTCTATTGTTTGTTTTTCCCCCCAGCTTGGATGTTTGTACTCTGTTTCTATTTTCCTCCCCAGTATAAACATAAAAAGACTGCACAAATTGCATACCCATGATGCATTTGTCTTTGATTCCAGTGCGCACAGCTATGTGAAGAGAGGTTGCTGTGAACAGCACCACTAAAGCTAGTGGTTTTTGAATGCCATCACAGTTTTAACCCCCAGAATACGAGATATACAACTCAGGAAGACGTCTATAGTACAGGAAGCTTCAGTTATCCATATAGGGTGGAACATCTTGAGGGGGTGTAAATAACCAAATAACAAAAAGCATAACATAACATTTAAACATAAAATATAGCTAGAAATATAGCTGTGTTTGTTCTGTTTGCCTTTCTCACAGGATCTGTCAAGTGTAGTGTCTAGTGGATGCATCCAGAAACGCTGGCTCTGTTATTGACACTTCTCAATAATTTGCACCTTGATGCAAATTATTTATTTGTTTAATCTGATAATTTTTTTTTTTAAAAGTTTGGCACATTGTAGCCACTTGGTAACGGTCTGAACAGGCTTTACGAACTCACAGAGAGCTCTTTGATATGCAGTATGTATAAAAAGCAGCCTGTTTTTCTGCTCTTTCGCTTTTCTGGTCTCGGATCTGTTTCATTTCTTTGTATCTGCAGAGGAAGAGGAAGATAAGGTCCTTTTTTCCTCAGAGTTAGGATCTGTGTTTCTCTGTGAGACATATCAAGATTACAGTTCGAACAATACAGCAGTAACTTAAGCTAAACTCAAATGAAACTGAATTGGCAATTTTACAATGTACTGTAAATAAATCACACAATTAAGATACAGGCTGAATTTAAAGATAGGGGTTTTTGTTTTTTTTGATTTATGACTTTTTTTTTTTTTTTTTTTTTTTTTTTTTAAATTTTTACCTTAGACCGTTAAAATTTCAGCTCTAATTCTTCCTAATTGCAGCAATAAATACTTTAAGAAAAACAATGTTAGCAACTGCAGGAAAGATGAGATAAACATCAGTGAGATCTGAAACCTAGCCACTGAAACCCCAGGCCTGAAATGGCATTTGATGAAACGTATCCCAATCTTGATATCTGCCCATATCTCTGAGCACTCAACAAACAGCGATGAAATATAGTATGATATATGAGTTACGGATTCCTGCTTTTACTTGTCTCAGGCAGAACCACTTTGAGGATGTTGGAGCAACATGCTAGAACTCGAGCTCAAGTTCAAATCTGCTGCGATGACACAAAGAATTTGTTCTCCACGCTCGTAAATTAGCGCAGAGCAATCTTGGATTCTTTGTCTTCTGTTGAGTTGAGGTTTGTCAGGGCCTTCTAAAATTTCACTGCTGAGAACTGACACAATAAAAAAACAACGTCAATCTTATCTTAACTTTTCCTTTCCAGAAGGCCTCAAACAGCAGGTATTGAATGTCCAATAGTGATAGGGGAAATGAGGAGAGGAAGAAAGATATGGATCTTGAAAGCTGGCAGAAGTGTTTTACAAATTTCATATATTTGAATTATATGCACATCAAATTAAATAATTTTTTTTTTTGGTGTATTTAATACATTTTATATTTCTTTTTGAGCTAGGCATTGTTCCATCCATCCATCTTCTACCACTTACTCTTTCTTCAGGGTCACGGGGGAACCTGGAGCCTATCCCAGGGAACATCGGGCACAAGGCAGGGTACACCCTGGACAGTTTGCCAGTCCATTGGAGGGCACAATCACATACACACTCACACACCCATTCATACACTATGGACACTCTAGACACGCCAGTCAGCCTTCCATGCATGTCTTTAGACTGGGGGAGGAAACCAGAGTACCCAGAGAGTACCCTGCAGCACGGGGAGAACATGCAAACTCCACACACGCGGCCCCGGCAGGAATTGAACCCCGGACCCTGGAGGTGTGAGGCGAACGTGCTAACCACTAAGCCACCGTTAGGCATCGTTAAAAAACATAAAAAGAAGGAACAACTAAATGCAAAAATTCAAATCTAAAAAATCCAGAATTTATGTAAATTAAGCCAAAAATTAAACATTTTTGATTCCCAGGGAAAAGCAGAGGCTTTCAGACTGGTGAACTTTAGTCAGTCACAGTCGCCATGACCACAACATGAAGTGTGGAGTAAAATGGAGTTAAAATGTTAGATATGAACCATAATAAGTGCATTTAAAGCAAGTATTAAGCAGCTAACTTCAGGAGCTAACTGCTAACATTAATTTCCAGCAAGCTAACATTAGAATAACATATATTTATTATTTATAATAATAATAATATCAAATCACTTTGATAACCCGATAACGCTGGTGATTTTTACATAAAATTTATATTTTAGAGATTTAAATGAAATGTTTATTTATTTTTTTTAAATCTCAAAACTGTAACTCCATAATTTCAAATTATATATTTAATGCCAAATCTAATGCCTAGCAAGTTCAAAACAAAAGGAAAAAAAAAAAACATGTATTAATGTTGTAATCAATTGCACTCGGAACTCGGAAAGATTAAAAGCTGACTTTCCGAAGGTCTGATCTAATATGGATGTCCAGATGAAGGTCATATTTGTATTCATACAACAGATTCACTATAAATTCACTCCTATTAATACTATTTCCTGCATATATCCCTTATCTTCTGCACAGTGCACTACCCCTTGCATACCTGTAAATCGCATTTATACCATGTCTGTTCTGCCTTAAGCTTTGTGTCTTCTATACATTTTATTTATTTATTTATTTATTTTTATATCTTGCTGTCTTATGTACTGGACGCTTCACATATCAAGTCAAATGCCTTGTGTGTGAGCGCACTTGGGAATAAAGCTGTTTCTTATTGTGTTCTGTAAATTGTCTAACATATAAAGATCTACATGAATTATTTCTGCATAGTAAGCAAAGAGATCTAACTAATAAAGTAGGTCAACTGCCTTGTTCATCTTTGCTCGTAAAAATTACGTCACAATGGGCTTAACACTTCCAAAGTTGTTGAAACACTTTCACAACATGAATCTTCACAACAAGTAAAATCGAGTTGTATTACATAGAAAATGATGCAAAGAGAAATGTGTTTATGACCAAGATCATCCACCTTGCCAGAGTTTCCAACTGGGAATTTGGAGTCGAATGACTGGTCCATTGCACGTTTCTGTGTCAGAGGTGGAGTTTTTCCAATTACTATGGATTGCAGCATAAATACTTTTCCAAGTTCCATAGACACGGAGGTAGGTAGTGAGAACAAGCTTTTGCCTGTTGAGCAGGTGGGGGTTTGACTGGATGGCTTAGTTTCCCCAAGTTACCTCCTCTCTCTCTCTCTCTCTCTCTCTCTCTCTCTCTCTCTCTCTCTCTCTCTCTGCCAGTTAGGGATTGTTCAGTATCTGAGGTTACGGCAGCAGGATCAAGTCCAAAACTTTAGGTTGTAGGAGCCTACTTCACGAGAGCCCTTTGAACCTCTTGCTGCAAAATCCAGCATCCAGAAAACAACTTGAAGTTTGGACCAGACTAAAGGATTAAAAAGACAGAGACCCACACAAGTGAGAAGTCACTATTGTTCACATCCCTTGGGAACCCACACACTCCAGGACGCGCACCCCCTTGTGGTCACCGGTCACTCCACTCTCCATCTAATCATTTCATATGGTTTACAGAGGCTTCTTCTTTTTTTTTTTTTTTTTATACATCATGCTTGGCCCCACTGCCAAATGTCTGCTTCTGGATCTTCGTTTAGCCCAAACACCCATAAATCATAAAGCTATCAGTGTAAAGCGATGGCACAGAGCCCGAGACATGCAGACTGTGAGGGCATCTGGAAGGCCAGGCTCAGGCTGTTTCTCATCACAGACAGCTGGCTGGCTCACCAGCAGCCGAATACAACTCGGGTTAAGGCTTAAAAGGATAAAAAGTTCAATCAGTGCTGAATGCTAATGTGGCTAACAATGATTAGTTTAAATAACAGTGAGCATGCGATGATGTACAAATGGACCAAATGCAAATTATACAAATAGCTGTTCACCTAAGATATACTTTGCCAGATGTACTAAGAGATGCTCAATTGTACTACTTTGATGCTCAAGACCAGGTATTACACCATAACCAACTTATTTGATCCTTTACTCATTTATTTTTTTTGTTTTTTTTTATAAACCAAACCTGTTGAAAGTGTTTTCTGTGCTGTTTATCCTATACAGGGTGGTGGGGGAGCTTGGTGCCTATCCCAGGGAGTTCAGGGGACACCCTGTATGGGGTGCTAACCCACTGCAGGACACAATCTCCCACACACGACAATTTGGAAATGCCTACAGCACACTGAGGGAGGAAACAGGAGTACTTGGAGGAAACCCCTGAAACAAGGGGAGAACTTATAAGCTCCGTACCCACAGGGTGGAGGTGGGAATCAAACCCCCAACCTTGGAGGTGCGAGGCAAATCTGCTAACCACTAAGCCAGAGTGCCTCCCCTTATTGTTATTATTGTTATTATTGTTATTATTGTTAATCTCCATTTCACTCAATGAAAGTGTTCCAGTGTTTAATGAGCATCCCGGATTCCTCTTTAAAAAAAAAATTGAATTGAATCGATTTGAAGTTATTTAGCACTTTTTAAGGTTTTCATTTGACTCACCCTCATACAAAAAAAAAATAAAAAAAAAAAATGCAAAGACTTTTTTTTCACACCCAATTTTCAGACATAAGAGTTTATTCAAATATTGTTTTTTTTTTTTTTTTACCACAGCAATTTTGTTCTCAAATATGATTGGTCAGAAGTCATTGATTCACTTTCTCTAATAGCTACTCGACAGTATTTCCAGCTGTACTGACAATTACAAGTCAACTGACCAGTTAAATTAATTAACCTTATTTAATATGCTATAATTTCTAACTTATGGTGTTTTATGCTGGATGTTGCACAGGTAAACAGAATAAATACAAACGAACAAGCAAAAAAAATATTATTTAAATAAAATAAATAAATAAATAAATAAATAAATAAATGTCTCCTTGGGAAATAAGCTTTCCAATGAGATAAGATCCAATATTTATAGAATAAGATTTTATACCAATAACGCAATTATTGATGCATTTTTACATTTTGCGGAAGTATGAAAGTTATAGAATTTCCAAAAAGCTGAAAATCACTACAATCTTTGACTGTGGTTTATTGACCTTAAAAACATAAAATTAAAATCATTAAATTTAAAATTTGTCTTCTCTAATGTAGGCAAAATGAAAGAAAGAAAGAAAAAAAAACTCAAGGAACTTTAATTGTCACTTTTGATATCCTTGTTTTTTTCCCCCCTTTCCCATCATTCAGACTCTTGATTAAGTCAAAGACAATTTCCAGTCCTTTGATTAACAAGACGCATTTTTCCGTGCGTCTTTTCTCTTTATGTGGCTGCATTTTTTTCTCGGAACGTAACTCAGGTGTTTTTACTCCAGGGCATGTGGGTTTCAAGCTGAGCCTGGGAACGAAAAAAAAAACAAAAAAAAAACCCACAAGTCTGTCTGTCTAGCTCTTGATGGTGTTTGATTCATATACAGCTGAGGTTGAGTAGACCTCTGATCTGTGTGTATAGCATAAGACTAGTATGGACTTACTTTGTGCGTGAGTTGTCTGTCTTTCTTTCTCTTTTCCTTTCTGTGTGATCATTCCTATTAATACACCATGGACTCGTACTAAAACATCAGTATTCCACTCTGTTCTCTCTCACACACTTCTTCCCTTTCCCTCGTGTGTTTATTTTCATACTATGGGGTATGATAGCTGTTTAATAATTGATTTTTTTGAGTGTATAGCCATGCACTGAGAAATTCTGATTCATCCTCAGAGTAACTCGCTGCCTGCTTCTTGCATCATTTAGGCCTGACAATTAACTGTGGCTCTCGAACATCCTTTGGAGTTTTGGCCTTCTCAATCTTGTTTGGTGAAAAGTTTGCAGTGGACAAGCAGTGAGCGGATGCCAAGCTTTTCTTCTCACTTTCTGACAACACGCCGCAACCAAAAAGAAATACGACCACAGCAGCTTTTGATCTGCCCTCCAGGCCAAACAGAAAGCAAGTAGCATTGGATATTTGGCTGTGTGTGCGTGCACATTTGTGCACCAGTCATTGAAAAGTCGAAATATAATTGTGTAGCTGGATAGTTTTCTCAATAAGGCTGGTTTTGGCTGTGGTCAGAGCAGCTCTGTGTCTAACGCACACGTTTTCCTAATCCTGAAGATGTAACATTAAGCTTTGCTAACACCCCTCATTGCACATGCAGGTGCACACACGCACACGTGTCAGTCCGGCTTTTCTGTCTTCCTGACATTTTTAGCACCAATGTTTGGACTTTACTTTCTAACCAACCTTAGAACTAGACCTTATGAAAGTTCCTGAAGTTAGCATGTTGTTGTACAGGGTTTTTTTTTAAACCTTGTTTTATGACTCTGCACAAGTGGATATGTTCTAAATATTGTTTTGCATCGCATATTTTGTTTTTGTGTATACGGGTCAAAAACATGTGTGCTTTGCAATAGAAGGCTGTTAATTTTGAAGGAAATATTATGTGCGTAAATATAACAAAACCTTAACTTTTAGAAAATTATTGACTTTTACTGTTTTATAAAGGGGTTTACAGGAAAAAAAAAACACATGAAGTGATAGTTCTAAAGAATAACGGTCAATTATTATTGGTTTAAGATATAAAAAACGATAAAACTACAAGTTACTCTCTATGAGGTTGTTGTTGTTGTTAAGTAATACATTCCAAAAGTGCTACCTGTAATTCACAGTAATTGTCCTTATTATAATTAATCGTTGATTTTGTAGCTGTTCATTTTTTTTTCAATTTCAAATGAATAAATTTAATTAACAAATAAACAACATAAAACATTTTCCAATTTTATTTCAAATGAATAAATGAATTTTCTGTCTTCATTTTAATAAATGAATATACATATTTTTCATATTTAATTCAGATTAATGGCTTCATTCATTGACTGTGTTGTTTGGAAACCACGTTTTGGCCCGTATTATGTATTTTATGCTTATACTCCAGTCAGTCCTGTTTGGCTCATTACCTCTCGATCCAGCATAACCACTGATCGTCTCCTTAAAAGTGTCATTCCTCTGCTTCATTTTGTCAGTGGCATGCTAAATGTAGCTTTTTGGCCAACCACAAATACAGGGCTGGGTTACGTGCAAGCAACTGAAAGCCACAGGGAGAAGACGCTGCCTTAAACCAACTGCCAGAGTCCTTGGTGGAAATAGCAGCTCAGAGGAAAGGAATATCTGTGGCTGAATGGAGCTGTAGGCCACACCATAACCCGGGATCCCTAACCAAACAAGCAGAAAATAGCTGCTCTTGGACCACACTGGCAATGTGCTTAGTCACCCTCCCTTTCCTGCAGTAAAGATGGACGCTGATCTGGAATCAGCTTTGTTTTGGCTTAAATTATGAATTATGCACAGTCCTTAGTGCGGTAGTGGAATTATGAAGGATATCCCAAACTGCTGCGAATGACAAAATCTAAATTTAGAGAGATCTAATGTTCCAGTCTCACTGTGGGAAAAATAACGAGTCACAATTTCAGATAATTACATGAATCATTGGCTTAGTCATACCGTACAGGCAGCTTTCAAAGGTTTAATGTGTTTGATCTGTTTCCAGAAACAGTAGTGATCCTAATCTGATCCATAAAGCAGGTGTGAAATTCAAATGACTACTTGTATCTGCCAAAGGCGTGGCATGATAGCTGGATCAGGAATGTGTGTGTTGCTAAATCAGATATAATGCATGTCTTGTGCAAGGCAGCTCTCATGTGCCAACACCTAATTCAGCTTGTGAATGGCTTAATAATGCTGAATCATATATGGAATTACTAAATTACATGGAATTTAACAATGATAAATATATATATATATATATATATATATATATATATATATATATATATATATCTCGATATTTATTTTATGAACTAAACATCAATGTTTGGAAATTAATATAGTTGACAGATTCTGAATTGGTGTGATAGTAACTTTATAAAAATTATGCTTGGTTTAATGTTCTGAAAATGTTATGTTTACTTCAGAATATCCCTATTATATTCCAAGTTAAATAAGCTTAACATTAGAGGAATAAATAACATTAGAGGAGTTTTTGGTTAGGAAGGTTTATAAGTGTTATGGAAGAACATTCTCTGGAAACTTGGAATTTTCCCAAGAATCAAAAGTCATAATGTTAATGAAGTGTGCTCTAAATTTGTTATCTAGGATGTTCTATCACAGTGTCAAGTAAAAATGAAGCTGTAAGCCAAACTTGAATAAAGTATTTGACTGCAGTTAGGTGTAGTAGCAGAATTGAGAAGAGAATTTAGCTAATGATCAAAATATAATCAAAGGTTAAGGCTCTGGGATACTGAGCCAAAGATCAGGAGTTCAAACCCCAGCACTGCCAAGTTTCCACTTTTGGGCCCTTGAGCAACACCCTTAACCCTATCTGCTCGAGGGGTGCTGAATCATGGCTGACCCTGTGCTCTGACCCCAAATTCCTAACAAGCTGGGTTTTGAGGAAAAAAAAATCATTTCAATGTATATGTGACAAAGACTTCTTTTAAAATCTCTAGAACTGGTCAAACACCTTAATAAAGTTATTATTATGGACTGAGTTAATACACTACTGTAATCAGTTGAACTCAAATGGCCAAATGCTACTTTCTAAAAATCACACACACACACACACACACACACACACACACACACACCTTACCTACCTACATGTAAAGACTGAATTATACATTCTTTTATCTACAAATACACGCACACAAGATGGCTGACACATTACTCCTTTGTTTGCTTGTGTCTCTTGTACACATCCTCTGAAATGAAGTGTTCTTCTGGTCCAACACCACTGTAAATAGTGCGGGCAGTACACCATCAAATGACAGAGTCGACTGTTGACTAAACAAACTAGCCTTGTTTCTCAAATTGCCTACATGCGCACTCTTCTATACCCTTATTGACTATTAACACTAACTGGATTCCCTATTACAGTTAGTGTTTGAATTTGAAAATCGTCCCACTTAGCCTTCAAACCTACTGAAAAGTCTGTAATGTGTACCAGTCTTTTCTAGATTAGTAAATACTTTTGAGGTCTGGGTTTTCTTTTTGAGACGCAGCTCCTGACGACACACGTGATGACAGAGGAATGTTTCAATGAGAGCTTTTCAGTGTGCTTAACATCGCTGTACGTGAAAACACTAAACATTTTACACATCAATGCGAAAACCTGAAAGACAGGCATATTTTGGGGAAATTTTGGCTCTGATAGGACATCTAGTGGATGTCTCCTTTTAATCCTCCAGATGTACATAAACTACACAGGTGAGTGTGTAAAAAGTACCATTAGTGTTGATGCTGTTTCTACATGTGCATGCAAAGTCGTGTTTCAAGTATAAATTGGTCTTAAACCTATACCAAATTTTAACCTCAGTAACCAAAATGAAATAATTTGAAATAATTCATAGTTTCTTAGTTTTTTTTCTAATCAATGTTAAACGGCACTATTTTTGTGAGGACTAGGTGCCTGTCAGGACATTTGATATTCTGTCAGATATTTTAATCGTTGTGTGGATATTTGATCCCCCACCAAGATATAAAAACATGTGCACGTGCATGCATGTGTGCACACAGACATTTGAAGGTCCTTTCATGGACATTGACAGTGATTACTTTAAGTAATTACACCTAAATCAACCCCATCCTTAACCTCTGTAACCAGAAACCTTATAGTTTTTCAAATAAAAGTTGTGAAAACATAATTTTTTTGAGGATTGGGTGACTATGAGGACATTTTACACACTCCTAAGTGTTAAAAGGACCTTTGGTCCTTTTTGGTCCTGAGAAAGGTTTAAACACACACGCACACTCCTCCAGTGATATGGGGTCTTTCAAGTTGAATTTTGATTCATTATGAGTGCCAAGATTTGTGTGTGTGTGTGTGTGTGTGTGTGTGTGTGTGTGTGTGTGTGTTTCTCTAATAACTCATAACTTCCAGCTCTAACCTGTGACCTTAAATATTTCAAAGAACCTGTTTACAGTTTCAAATCAAGCAAAGACTAAGGCAGATGGCTGGGGTTTATATATATATATATATATATATATATATATATATAATATATATATATTACACACACACACACACACACACACACACACACACACACACACACAGCATGCAGAGCTCAACTGCTCAGCTCATACTAAATTAAAGCACCTGGTAGCCAGCAGTCGTTATCTTTCCTTTCCGTGTGTGTGAGCTGACAAAACTGCACACTTTATGAAAACACCCAGGGTGTTAGCGCCCTGAAAGGCTCCTTTGTTTTTGCATTCCTGTGTTGTGTGTGAACACCTCTTCGGTTTCCTGACCTCGTAATTGCTGAAGGAACTCTGGGTTTTGCTGTTTTTATCCCCCCCCCATACCCCTCCTCTAGAGCAGCCTACTGAGCTTAGCCTGTCTGTCTCAGCTTAGCCTCAGATGTTAACTTCACCCAAGACACACTTGCACAAATGTTGTGAAGGTGATTTGCTCAAGTTTTTACCACTGTGAGCGAAAGAAAACAAGCCAGCATGAATAAAGCTGGGAGCAGGTTTTGTTTTGTTTTCTAACCATTTGGAAAAAGGAGAAAAAAAGGGGGGGTACGTATGCTTGGATAAGTTCACATGGACTGAAATGAAAGATAATGACCAGCCTCCAGGTGCATTAATTAGTGTTTTAGGAGTGTGTGGTGTTAAATGAGGAATCATTAGCTAGCTTATTGTGCTAGTTTAAAGTATATTAGGTTAGCTGTGTTTAAAGGGATACTCTTTTAAAGGGGAAAAAAGCAAAAAAAAAAAAAAAACACTGTTGATGCATCTGTTGTAAACATGTCAAGTCACTTATCATGAGATTTTCTAATTTGATTATTAGGAAAACTCAAACTCTGACACCCTGATAATTATGATCCTTGAATTTCAAATTAATATTTTAAGGACTACAATCACTTTAGATTGGATGTTTTGGATCAGTGTAATTAAGGTACGGGTCTTAACCAAAACTAGCTGTATTTGTTAGTCTACTGTATATATCAGTGGCTAGGAGTCAGGGCTGGTTCATTATGGTACAGATTCCCAGTTAGCTGCCTGGTTGCATGTGTGATGGTTATCATAGTGCCAGGGCAGTGATGGATAAAACCACAAACTATAAAGAATTCTGAATTGACACAGTGCTGTGATACTAAGCACTACATGCCAAAGTATAATGTATTAATTTCTAGTTTTATATAATGGTGTATGTGTAAGCAATGCATTCATTTCTGATCAAAACTGCAATGTGCTGATTGGAGATTTCATTCACATGATGCACAACATATAATATGCAATGGCAGATTTTGCTTGTTGTCAGGTTGTTGCTAATGTTACTTCCCCTGATTGAGAAGACAGTTGTGTTTACAGGCATTAGGACTGATAATTGGTCAGAGGAGCACCCATTTCATCTCCACTAATAAGCTACCATGTCATTGACTTGCTAACTAAGAAATTACAGGATTAGCTTATTAGTTATTCAACATGCCTAATTTATATTGCTTTAACAATCCTATGCTCATGTAAAACAGTGACGTAGTAGCTAGTACACTTGGCGTGTACTTCCATGGTTGGCGGTTCAAATCCGACCTCTGCCCTGTGTGCATGGAGCCTGCATGCTCTTCTCTTGCTTTGGGGGCTTCCTCTGGGTACCCTGGTCTCCTCCAACAGTCCAAAGGCATGCATTGTAGGCTGATTGGCATTTCCAAATTGTCCATAATGACTGTGAATGTGTGTAGGATTTGAGCCCTGCGATGGGTTGGCACCCCATCCAGGATGTCCCGCAAGTTCCCTAGGATCTCATGTGTATAATAAGTACGACCCTGTGTATAATAAGTGGTATGGAAAATGGATGGATTATAGATAAGTATGACCAGGTTAACCCAACAACCACCTCTTTGTGGGCTAACCTTAAATTGAATCTACTGTATAGTGAACTATGTAGGTTCTACAATGCACTGTGTTTACATCCTATGTAGTAGGCATATATAGTGAATGAGAAGCCTTTAAGGTTTTGGCTTAACTGTGTATTCAAGGGACATAAACAACTAAACAAACAAATCAGGCTAAATCGTGTGTCCCGCAAAATATAAGATTTGAATAATTACCAACAATAAATACTGCTGCAGGTTTAAAAGAAATGAATCTCAAACATTAGAGTTTATGCTAAAATGATGGTACATCATCCTCGACGTTCTTTGTTTGAGAATTCTCACCATGGTTTACGCATGTAATAGGAACGTATAGTGTAGCTCTAAAATTGTTCTGATTATTTATATGAAAATGCATTTTAATTATAAATTATTTTGAATCATTTAAATCCTAATGAAAGCTCTGAAGGAATTTGATGGACTTGTTATACATGCAAAAAAAAACACATCAGGTCCAAAGGCTATTGTTTACAAAAGAGCTTTTGGATAACTGAACGTATTACATGCAGAGACACACTCACACTTCCTCACCATGCTCTGTGTGGCCTTGCTTCTCCTCTGTCCTAATTTCTTTGTGTGTGTGCGTGGACAGGCTTATGCTCCCTCTCTGTGTGTTTGCATTGGCCATTACAATACCCGCTTTCCTAAGTCCCCGAGCAGCCACACTCCACCGCAGCTTTACTTTAATTTGATCAGTGAGGTGCTGCTTTCATCACAACGGAGGTCTAACGCCCCTAACCGCATTATCCTGACCCCATCCCCAACTCTTTCTTTCTTATACACACACACACACACACACACACACACACACACACACACACACATACACAAACAATTCCCATATCCCATTCCTATGCCCTTGTCAACCTCTTACTCAAACTGCTTCGGGGAGCCACTGGCGCTGGAGCGTGACAATGGCAAAGGCTTCTGGGAAACAAATACCTCAGTGACCGGAGAGCTTGTGTTTTACAAGCCGGTGCACCTGCCATGAAATCACCACTTTTATGTGATCAAGACATATTCATATTCATTCTTCACCTTCACAGCATATCTTAAACCAAAAAGCATGGTAGAATATGTCATATTATACGAGGAGCCTTCTCATCTTCACCATGTTTGTCCTTGAGATGTCATTTATTTATTTATTTATTTATTTATTTATTTATTTATTTATTTATATTTATTTTTTTTCATCACAATTTTCCTGAAGCTTTATCAACAATGCACATTACCCTAACACTTTAACACTACAAAAGTTCAATTCCTTTTCAGCGTTGATTATATGTAATGATAAATAAAACAGTTCTCTTTGCCTTGCATTTCACAACATTTTAAAATGAACATTAAATTGGTAAAAAGTTTGACATTATTAAATCAATGAAATAATTAAAATAAACTTGCTGTGGTATTTAAAAAAACACAGTTCGGTACATGCTGTTTTTGGAAACTTCAGGGCTGCTTTATGTCAGGCCATATTGCACAGTTTTTTTTTTAATTTTTTTTTTTTTTAAAAAAAGCCATTTTATCAGAAATATCGTGTTTCCTGTTATAGGATTTCGATAATTTCCAAACAAGTATAATATTAAACCGATTTTTTTTTTTAAGCATTTTTACTATTTCAGGTTTTCAGTTTTATTGGCAGATTGGCAGATAATTAAAAACAAAACAACTAGAAATACATTTAATCTTATCTTATAATCTTAAATGTTAACACAATGAGGTATTAAATAAACAGATGTTTCTGAACGGAGAGAGTGATATTGCAGTATCTGAACATTCCTACATAACAGCTAGTTAAATTCATGAGGTTCTTCTAGAAATACTGTAATACTTACACAGTACCGTAATTATTGTAATCACATGTGTAACTCCATTGGTCCTTTTTTAATAATTAATTCTTTTGAATGATTTTCCAAACAAACGCCAATCGCTGTACCAAAGTCAATAAAAAAACCTCACTCCCGATCAATGTTTGAGATCAACCCCCCAAATTTTGAATCTTTTGAATTGCAAATTGCAAAAAAATAAAAGAAAATACTCTTTCGAAGAGACCAGATCAGTATAGCTTATGCTCTGTACCGGTAACACACACACACACACACACCACCTGCACGTACCACATTTTCATAACATAATTACATAATGTCAGCTTCACAGGCTTATTTTTTAAATGACTGTCATCTTCAGTGTCATTGGCAGCAGATTACCATGTTCTCTGTGTGTGTGTGTGTGTGTGTGTGTGTGTGTGTGTGTGTGTTCTCATAGGGTTACAATGGGTCTAGTTTCTCCCCATCGAGGGCCTAATCCAGCCAGTGACTACTGGGGTGTGTGTGTGTGTGTGTGTTACCTTTGATGGGTGAGATTAAAGAAAAATCCCTTGGTGCATTTCAAACACAGTCGAACAATGATAGCAGTCGTGGCCCAGCTAATGAGTGGAGAGCTTGCAATTGAGACAGGCACGCATACACACACGCACACGCACAGACCACAACCATATTTCAGACCGTCTTTCTCGTAATCACTCTTCTTTTATTTGTGTTCTTCCTGAGACCGAGTGGTGTCATCACAGACAAAGAGGCAAGCTTGACATTATTAGTTTGATGGAGTGTGAATGTCTTGTGCAGCATGTTAATTAAGATCTTTACATCTTTGTGTGTGTGTGTGTTCAGGAGGGTATGATATTACAGGGCTTGTTGACTCTGCAGATTTGGAGGGTGCTCTCTGCTTTGTGTGCTGATAACTTAATTAAATATGCAAATCTGCTTTCTTTACATCTCACGCTTGACGTACCTTAAAGTCAGCTCTTCTCAAACACCCCCAACTCACACGTGCACATGCATGCAGATATACACTTGATTTTCCAAATGCTGCATTAAGAGTTTTGTGTGCGTAAGGTATATCATACAGTAGGAGACGAGCTGAAACTAATACACGCATAAATGACGTGCAAACAAATGACAATATTTTTCCATGCTACTGAAGTGAAACACTGGTAGTAGTTTGTTGGGGTGTGTATGTGTGTGTGTGTGTGTATATATATGTATGTATATGTGTGTGTGTGTGTGTGTGTGTGTGTGTGTGTGTATATATATATATATATATATAAATAAATAATATATATAGGCTAAAAGTAGCACCTAAATGGCCAGTGGGTGTTGATCTCAATGTCATTTTCTACTAAGAGTGATTCACATAGCATTTTAGGACTAAAAACAGCTCCTAATTCTATTAAACATTAATCATACCTCTGTCACTAATACCTAATTACAAAATCCTAACCGTCTGACTACAGTATTTAACTATGCCGTCGAGATAATGTATTCAATATTTGTAAAAGCGAATAGATTTAGAAAATGATAGCATGTTGATTGTATGTGCAGTCAATTTTCCTACTGAGTAATGAAGTAGCACTGGAGCTCAAAATTGACACATTCGATTGGCTTAAGAAGTTTACATGGTACAGTAAATATAACATAATATCTCACTTAAAATAAAATGGACGGCAAGAGTTGCTGATTTCATTCTGGACAAATATTTGTCAAATATATTTTCATGGTGGAAGATAAAATTGACAAACCTGGTTAAACCAGGTTAAAATCTGCCATGTATGGATAGAGTGTAAGTTGTTACACTAAATAAATGAAAATTGAATTACAAATACATACACATGTTTAGGATATGCTGGCAATTTGCTTAATTTATACACCGAATGTGAGCATTTTGGAGTTTTGTTTTCATATATGAATCACTGCAATGCTTTCATTATCATTTCTTTTTTTATGAATTATTTTTATATTTACAGTGCAGGCAGCTACTGTATCAGTCACTTGGATTTTTCTGGCAAAGTGGGTATGGTCAAGCTTCAGCTGTGAATGGGACTCAGCAGAGAATGAGCGGTTAATGAGTGAGTGTACACATGTACACCGGTGTACAGTTAATAATGACTGTTGTTGCAGTGAATATTTTTGTACCCCCTGAGAGAAAACCAATGCCAGGAGAGCTGACAGTGTCTGTTTACATCTACATATTTATGCGAATTTTGGGAAAAGCGCTGAATGGAAACGCCAGATGTAAATAAATTCTCCAAAATGTGCGTAAAAAAGCATGTGCTCAATTGAGGCAGTTATTTTTTTTTTTCATTCGATAAGAAGACATGCACATAAACTACGATGGAAACACATTTAGCGAATACATTCCTCGAAGCGCATCAAAAGTCATGTGACTCAACAAATCATGCGATTGGATAATTGCCTCAGAACTATTGATACTTTGCACCAGTTTTCCCGGAAGTGACGATTTTGTTCTCTTGAACACATGGGATGGAAACGGTGCTTTATTCCCAAATGTTTTTATGCGACATAACAGTTTTTCACATAAGTAAGATGCAAATTAGATGGAAACATAGCTAGTGACTTTCAACATACACAGGTCAATAACAACGGAAACACTGTGTAGGCTTGTTTTATTGTTTTATTTATTTATTTTTTTAAAGAAAAATACATTTTAAAAAATGCATGGCTCTCTCTCAAGTCTGCCACCTGTGTCTTTCCCCTCACTGCCTACCAGGATTTTACAGAATTCCTTAGCAACCATTCCTTTGGTAAAATAACCTCTTATCTAGGACGTTTTAGTGCACACACTGGTGTTAAGATAAGATCCCTTGATCTCTTGAAAAAATTTTTACCAATTTGAATGAAGAGTGATTTTTCTCCCTAATTTGGTCTTGGCCAATTACCACCCATCCGTCAGCTCTCCGATATCATTCATAAACTACCAACTGATGAAGGTGAAGGGTAACCCAGGCTTCCTCTGAAAAACCAGCCACCCTCATATTTTTTTAACTGCTCATGCTGCATCACGGGGTGGCGTAACACCCTCTGACAAAACGTTATTTACCCTCTTCTGCATACATGAGCTTGCAGATGCCGACAGTTACCTAGTATTGCTCTGATTGACAGGGGAATGAACGTATGCCACCCCTCTCACCCAGATTGCACAGCCAATTCTGGTCTCCTGGCCGCGGATGGCTGGAGCACCATTGGGATCCAAACTTTTGATCTCTGTACAATAGGGTGAATGCCTTTCTGTTTCTCACTTGGTGGAGTTGAATTCAAATCAAATTGCATTTGAATAAAGCTAACCTTGCCCCTAATGCTAACTTTAACCCTTTTGAACTTGCTGCTCATTATTCACGAATTCATCTTGCAAGATATTACCGTATTTGATCATTTATTACCGTGATTCTACAGCGAAACCATTCTTACAATGTTCGAAAGAGAGTAAAGAATTTTTGATGGAATGATGGATCCTGAGATATAAAAGCATTAACCGTTGCAAATGTTCCTACAAATTGAGTGGAAATAGTTACTGAGACCATGGTCATTTCTAGACCTCTATCCTGCAGTCTAAAATATCAAAGTTGTTGATTTTCCATACCAGTGATGCTCGCCAATACTGTGGTACTTGTGATGAATCTTCCATTGCATCCATATGAATATGGGTGATGTAGTTCAATTTTGCTCACTTTTATATGAATGAAGTAGTAGGAAAAGCAGTTAATGTTCATCCCAGCCATCACCATTTATGCGAAATGAGTGAATATCTGTCCTGCTGTCATATCTCCAAAGCCCTTACAGCAGTAGTGATGGTTTAGTAGTAAAGGAGGACATGGACAGCGTCTGATAAAGCTGTCCTCAGGATTTGATATCTGGTAATCCGTTGTTGAATAAGCACTGAAGGATGGCTTAGGGCTAGATCAGGGTGGTGTCACTTATGTAGACCCCTCAAGTGCTCTTTTTCTTGCTCTCATCCCCTCTTTGGGATGTTCCCGGGGTCCGGGAGCAGATTTCAGCCGCCTGGTTTGTCATCTCTCACAATAGGGAGTGCTAAGCACTGGCACAAAGGGGCCACTTCTTCGCCATCTGATTTCATTCAGCTCAATAAGATGAAGGAGGATAAGAACAAGGATAAGACTGTTTGAGCAGGCGGTGAGTGTGTGAGCTCCGTCAAACATGTGCGATGTGTGTAACTGTAAGTTTAGACTTGTTAATTTGACAGTGTGTGTGTATGGATCTGTCTGTATGGTGTACTGTGATAAAAATGGTTTCAGGTGTGTGTGTGTGTGTGTGTGTGTGTGTGTGTGTGTGTGTGTGTTTGTGCATGGGGGGTGTGTGTTTTGGGTGAGGCTGTAATCCTTCTTCTTCTCCCCTTTGAAGCAGAGCAGATGTGGATTTGCATATGTGGGGGTCCCAGGCTCTGTCGGAGATTAGGCACTGGTTTTGTGAGATCGGCCTGGAAGGTGCATATTTAATAACTGCCTGAAGCAACGGAGAGCAGAGGGACAAAAGGCGAGGAGGAGGTGTGCAACCTCCACACTCCCGAACAGGGCCGAGAACAGATTGCGCTGGCCTTTGAGTGGTGTTCCGACAAGGGTTTAAGGGTTTACATACAACCCTGTGAGAGAGATGGAGAGAGAGAGAGTTAATAAAGGGATTTATCACTTGTTCCTCTCATCTGGACGTTTGTTTGCTGTCTTGTCCTTGTATGCCATTCATTGTATTTTTTTTTTTTTTCTCCCTCTACCTTATTATTTTTGTCTCTTGCTCTTTTTTTTGGATATGGTGTAGGGAGGTGACAACAACTCGCATGTATCATGGGAAATCTGGAACCAGTAGAACAACATAAATATCAAAAGTTCAATTCAGCCAGACAAATTTAGTCTTTCAAATTCGTAATAATTCAAACAAAATTAAGTTTAAGGGTTTAGGAGTTTAGAAATGGTTCTGCACATCATAAGACATGCTGTATGCATTTACTCTTGGCCTTTGTTTGTGGAGATTTGCTAGATTTAATTCAGATTATTTGCTATAAACAAGACCTCTTTGACCAAGGAGTATTTTATGAACTAGCAACATAAACATAAACAACATAACCTTGGCGACCTTGTCCTCAACTGTCCTATCCACAACAACTCCTCTGAGCATGATGTGGTGTGATTCATTTCCCCATTGGTCTCTATTAGCAGTAGCTTATCAGTAGCTGCAGTTCCAATTTTGGCCACTGGGTGCAATATTAACTATAAATGCTAAATGAGGCAGTGATCACACATCCAGATCAGTGGATCTATTTTATGGGTCTTTTTAAATCGTTGGTCACTCAAGAGGTAATTAGTATTTTTAAGGCAATTTAAAATGTATGGAGTTGTGAATGAGGACTTTATGAAGATTAGATTTTTTTTAATGGTTTTGGTGCCACCTGTTCATATTGACCAGCTGACACTGTTTAGATAGGAGAAAAAATGGCTTAGGACAATGTTCACATATTTCCATTATAGCAGTGCTCTCATTATATATTTTAATGTAAATAAAATAAATCTATATACACAATAAACAAACATAGCCTTGGAGAGAGAGAGAGAGAGAGCACATTTTAATATTATTTTTATTGCTTTTTTTGAGCCTTTTATTGCTATATTCTGTATATATCCATCAGCGTTCATCCTTATGTTTTAAGAACTGCTGGATTTCTCGTTCTTTCTCCAGTGGTTCTCTCTACCCCTCTCTGTAATGCTCACTACCTTTTTCTCACTGGAATATTGAGTTCGTACTCTGTTTCAGGTTTGAATGAGCATGTCAGCTCACATCATTTTGATCCATTCCATCTGTGAGGAAGAAGAAACGGAGAAAGAATGAGAGAGAGGAATGTGAGAATGTACCATCCCTGAGGTACCACTGCTTCTCTTAAACACAGCACTATTCAAACAAATGTTTAAATGTGTTTCGATTTCCACCAGTCGTGCAGGACTCAACACACCAGTTGCTTATGTTTTAAAACATTTGTTTTTGTAATATAAATCTTCCCATATTTTAATCAGTAGTGAAGAACAATGACCTTTTCAGATGAGAAAATAACATTCAAAATATC
Source organism: Ictalurus furcatus (assembly GCF_023375685.1). NCBI lineage: Eukaryota > Metazoa > Chordata > Actinopteri > Siluriformes > Ictaluridae > Ictalurus > Ictalurus furcatus. The sequence goes on from NC_071281.1 coordinate 14,648,809, forward strand.
TATGTCCCATTCATAGACATTCAAACACTTCACTAATTTGTCAAACACCTTCTTACAAAAAAAATAAAATGATAAAAAGCAAGTATGCGGCTAAAGAGTATTTTTGGTTTTGTAGCCTGGATATAAAATTTCACCACAAATAAAACCAATTATATGACACTTTTGACTTATAGTGTGGTCAGAACTGCATCATGGTTTGACCATGATTACGTAATTAAAAATAGAAAGATATAAAGAAACCAATTTGGTGGAGAAAAAAAATAAATAGAGGAATATTTCAATAAATGGAGACCATCAGTAAAATATTAGAAGCCCTTAAGACCATAATTAGGGATTAGCAAAAGCCACTGGACTTTCCAGAAATTATTTTTATTCTATTTTTCCAACATGAAGGACAAATCCACAAGCCTGTGGCACAAATGGCATTTGAAGTAATAAATAAAATAAAAATACACCAACCATAAATCCACATGTGCTTTTCCAAAACTCTTTCCTTGGAGCAAAATATCCAATTGGCTTTATTATCAAATTATCAAACAGAACCACATGTTAACTTCTCACTTCCTAATGAGTAAGTACATAGAGTAAATTGGGCCTAAGGTCTTTCTTGTTTTGCTAACTCTTCTTATTGAAGTAAAAAGGACAACACATGTATAGGAATGTTAGGTGAAATGCAACCATGTTTGCCTTTACGTCTCATGAAAACTTTGTTTCCACAAAGTTGGATGTGCACAATTATCTAGAATGTCTGTGTATGCTGTAGCATTACAATTTCTCTTCAGTGGAACTTGGAGGCCCAAACATGTTCTAGCACGATAATGCCCCTGTGCACAAAGCAAGACATGGTTTGCCGAGGTTGGAATGGAAAGGCCTCAACCTCACTGAACACTTTTGGGATGACCTGGAATGCTGACTGCACCACATGCCTCCTCACCCAACATCAGTGCTTGACTTCACTAATGCTCTTGTGTCTGAATGAGCAAATTCCCACAGCCATGTCCCAAAATCACACAGTGCCCAAATACTCGAGTCTGTACTCTGAACAGCTTCTGGGCTCATTTTAAGCAGGGCTCATACTCGCAGGTTTGTGTTTACGTAAAAGATATCCCATATGAACTGTGGCTTGATTATGCAACTCCATACATCACTTTTGTGCATATAGGTTTGCAAAATTGTAGGCACTAGGTTCATCAATTTGCTTTTTTTTTCGACACAAGGTGTGTCTTCATGCAGGGATGCCTGCAAATGTGGAGCCGATCTCATATAAGATATTTAGTCGGACATGAAATGCTCTTATTGCAAGTCATCGCTACAGAAAAGTAAACTAATTACACTGCTCCAGTCCTATGAATGTCTGTTTTTATATTGTATACTAATAACCATAACTCTTTCCCTGGCATCACTATAGTAGAAACAGGAAGTACCATGTCATGATTGGTTTATCGTGTTACTCGGCATGTGGCCGCAAGCACGGGTAGCTTCCACACCTGATGTGGACCGTGACACTGTTTGGTTGAAGCGAACCCCAGACCAAAGTTTTCCAGAGGACCAGAGATCCAATTTCCGGACCACTCCTGGGCCCGAAAACAGCATTCACCCTTCACCAGTTGTATTAAAGTCGGGGGGGGTGAGTATGAAAACTACCTTAGTTACTGAAGATGAATGTTACCTGGTTGTCTACTCAGTGTTTCATACTATTTAAGAATCTGTGTGTGTGTGTGTGTGTGTGTGTGTGTGTGTGTGTATGTGTATATGTATATACATATACATATATATAATATATGAGATAGATAGATAAATCCAATAAAGTGTCTGCCTTTGACCTTTGACAGTAAATGTCTACCTTCTAGATGAATCCTGACGATAGCAATTTTCTTGCTTTTGCTATAAGTACAAGCTACAAGAAAAGCTATGACAATTAACCCCCATCCCTCACTCTGACAAGAAATCTCATGAGATTATTCAATTGAGAAAGTTGTTAATGTTGTTAATATATGCAGTATGATTATGTAGAATATAATGTAATAGATAGTACTGAGTTTAAAAACACACACTTAATTGTGTCTACACAGAAAAATCTAATAGGATGACTATTGATCAGATCATTCCTTTTCATCATTCCGATCAGGACGTATCTATTCGATGTGGTCGATTTACTATAAATGATTTCTCACACAATTTGAAATTCATAGGCGATTATATCTGTACTGGAATGAGTGAACCATCCATGGTGTGAATGTACCTGACATCCTGTGACCTTTCACATGCAAGGTCAAGGTCATGTGCAAAAAAAAACAAACAAAAAAAACAAGAAATTCATGCTGTGGTGATTTCTGAGAAAAAAAGACTCCCCCTCCTTAGCAGATTTTTTACTTATAGTCTATAACTGAAGAGTTCTTATACATCATAATCAATAGGAACAGACATTTTCTGAATTTTACATAATGTTGGTCATGGTGCAGTTGAATAGTGCTGAGAGCTATTCTGGACAAATGATGAGCTTTAGCAAGTGTACTTTTTGTTAAATAATAATAAAAAAGTAAGGTTTTGAAATTTTGGAGAAATTAGTTGATTTAGATAACAGTTTATAATACATATCAAGCTTGAATATGACAGCTGTAAAGTCTAAATCACTTGAACAATGAAGAGTCAGTTAAGCAAAACAATTATTATTCAGAATTGATGATAAACTATTAATATAAATAATTTGAATCTGTAGCCACTTCAATCTGTAGGTCTTTTTTTGTGTTCCACTGTATATTCAAAACACAAGAACTGACCCAAACAGGATCCAACAGAATTTGGAGTTCTGAACATTTTCCACCAACCTGGAAGACTACTGGAATGGTGCAAGCGCCTGTCTCATGTCAATGCATAATCATATTATGTTTAAATGCTTGGATTAACAATGTTTCTTTGGTTTAAATTCGCTGCAACTAAATTAAATTCTATCAAAAAATAATTATATGGAAATATCCAGACAAAATTTAAATTTTTTTGTATTCATTTTGTATTATTATTTTTTTTATTACATATACCGGTGCTGATAAATTAAACATTTGTGAAGACTTCTGTATGTCTGAATATTGCTATATAGCTGGATGGAATGAATTTATACTCAATGTTTGTCCTTGTGTAAAGCATTATGCATAACCAATCAGTAATATATGCAGCTTCTAACTCCACCCACAAGTACCTTAGTTCAGTACCAAAGGTATTAGTTGTGGCCAATGGGAAAAAAACAAACAAACAAACAAACAAACAAACAAAAAACAAGTAAAGCAAGCAAATTTAAATTGAACTCTAAATTAATTAGTCTAAATTCTCTTCACAAAGGAAGCATGGGTAAGAATAAAAATAAATAAATAAACAAATAAATTAGTATGTTTGAATGTTATCCCAGATCAAACTCAGTCTTCAGACACATTCTGTCTCAATAGGAAGACAACAGCTTCCTTATCCGAATGCTTTCCTAGACAAAGTGCCTAGAAAGCGCTGTTACATCTTTTAATTACCCTTTTAATTGACTTATCACACCTCTCTCCTCAAGGGCCACGGAGTGGTAATCGACTCGAGCAAGGTAATTCATAAGGAAGCAGAGAGCACAGGGAAGGCACAGACACTTAGCAATGCCTATTACAAGCACTGACATCTTCTCCACTTAATCTAGTATTAAATGAAATGTATTATTATTTTTACGCTTCCCAGAGGAGCTCGTGTAATTGCTTCCCCAGGTGGTATTACGGGGGTGAAGGAGTGTTTAAAAAAAAAAAAAAAAAAAAAAAGTCATTATAATTCGACATGTATCCTACACATTATAGTAATTACTCGACGACAATGGGAGCGAGGTAGTTTCTGATCGGGTGAAAAAGAGGACAGTCACGGACACAATAGGAGGGCCTTCCTCTGCATGCTCTCCTTCAGACGCACATTAATTGCTTCTTTGTCGGGAGAGATGAGGAGAAGAAAGTTACCTGTGTCCTGACAGCACGGGATCGAAGCGCTTTGGGATTGGGGCTTTGGACTTTATAAGAGCATGAAGTCTCAAGTGTGTGTGTGTGTGTGTGTGTGTGTGTGTGTGTGTGTGTGTGTGTGGTCTTGTGTATATGTGTGCAGTCTGGAGATATCTGATGAGGAGATCTTCTGGTTGTGGATGTGAGTGTGAGGAGATTTCCTGTGTGTGTGTGAGGGTGTGCATGAGCACTGGACTGTGAAGAGCCATTGAGAGAGCATCCTTTATTTATTTGCGTGTGAAATATTTATCTGTCACAGAGGCACAGTAGAATGGATTTGTCAGCTTCCTGTGCTCACTCATGAGTGCGGACATGTTGCTGCCAGCAGTCTGGGCCAGGGAATGATTGCAGGAATTTTACTTTTGGGAGCTTTACCCAGCTGTGTGTGTGTGTGTGTGTGTGTGTGTGTGTGTTAAATTATACATGTAAATTATGTATTTATACCACCCTGATGTTGAGTGTTTATAATGTAGGTATAGAAGTGTGTGTGTCTAAATCAAACCTGAAATCCTGAAGACAGGATTTTTTTTAGTGTGCTCCTCCTCAAAATTGTCAGATATTCCTATCCTTGTGGGGACATTTGGTCTCCACCAAGGTATAAAAACTTGCACAAGCACACACAAATGCTCTCTCACACACACACACACACACACACACCGGAAATAAATTATTTGTATCTTAAATAGCAGATGAAAACCCAATCATGCTGAAAATCCCTCCCGTTCTTCTTCACTTCCAACTAAACTATGCCACACTCTTAATGTAAACGCGCGCACACACACACACACACACACACACACACACACACAATTTTCTAAGCATCACCGTGTTAACACACTTGGACAGAAGCAGTGCTGGAGACAGTGATTGGAAAGCAAGTGAGACGTAATGTGGTGTGAATGGGTTTTAATTGTTTCTGTGCTCCATCTGCGTGGAGTGTTTTCATGCAGATAAACAATGTGGGCTCTATTTCCATGCAGGTGTGAGTAACAAAATGCTGGCGTATTGCTAATTTAGTTGGGTGTGAGCCAATTTTACTTTTTTTTTTTTTTTTTTTTTTTTTTTTTTTTAAAACCAAGCTGCAATTTTCATGGCCTGAAATGAACTTGCTCATGCAACAAGGGTGTGTGTCATTCAAAATCCAGCAGAGCTATGGTATTTTTAAAATGCTTTCGGACCAAATTTGTGCTAACTACCTAAAAAAAAAAAAAAAAAAACACCTCTTAACATATACACAAGGGCAAAACAATAGTTAAAAGTCCTACTTCTACTAAATAAGCTGCTTCATGTAAGTACTATCTCAATACAACTGATTAGATTTAACAGATGAAAGCAAAACTAGCCTTCGTTCCTAAATGTGAATCAGATTTTGTCACACACGTATGCACCATACTGTATAATTAAGAAAATGTGCAATGAGTAGGGAATAATTCACTTCAAGGCATGGTTTTTATAGGAAAATAATCAATAACCGAGTGGGCTGATGTGGCCTGTCCTGAAGCACAGTTACTGTTACCACCCTGTTGTTGATTGTTTTCCAAAAAAGACATGTCCTGAGGCGTTTTATTCCAGTTAAACCACAACAATTTGCCAATAATTACAAATTACGATGGCTTTTTTTGTCCCTTTATAGTTGCATTTTATGTCCTGTTATGTTTTTATGTCCTGTTATGCTAAATTCTTTTTCCCTCTCTCTGGACATTAATAAGACAAAATAATGCAGCTTGTCATGGTACAAAGAAAATGGAAAAGCCCTTCATCTTTAAGACTTTCCTGTGTCAGAAAACGTACAATTCTTACTACTACTGTATATCAGTTGCCATTTGTTTATGTGCTGTGTTCGCCATACAATTGCTTATGTAAGTTGTGACTATAGAAATAATAATGTATTCGAATGAGCACATTAATATACTAGTTATGGAAAATGAATCAACATATTCATAGTTACTCTAGAGAAAACCTCCGAAATGCTTTGTTTTCATATTGGGTAGATATGAAGGGTATCGTGGATCAGTGTATGCAGAAACTGAGTAATGACAGCAGCATGAAAAGACAGACACACACACACACATATACACACGAGCATGATGAGATGCAGGACCGCTGGTGTGGGCTCGCATAATTGAGGGCCACCTTGTTCATGGAGAGAGGCTGTTGTCTGTGGAAGTGTCTGCCACCTTCCTGTAGAAAAGCATCCTTGCATAATGAAGAGCATCTCTTATGCAAAATGCACAAGGAGCAGGAATAGGAAAGGAGATGTGTTCGTTCTTTAAGAGCATGGACGACGGTGCATGGACAACTCGTCTTATTTCACTAATGATGTACTGCATCTATAGACAGAGCTGCACCCACATTCAGGGGGAAGTTCAAGAATTCAATCTGTTCAAGAAGTCATGAGTGAAATGTGTGTGGGTCCAGTAACAAGACTACAACTCAAAATATAAATTCTATATATTTTTAATAAAATTGTAATGTTTTATATATATATATATATATATATATATATATATATATATATATATATATATATATATATATATATATATATATATATATATATATATATATAAAATATAATAATATAATTATTTTTTAACAACATATTTTATTTAGCCTGGCCTTTAATAACTCTAGTCTATTAGTAATGTTTATTTAATTGTATGTATGTATTCATTTACTTACTTATTTATTTTTTATTTATTTTATTTGTATTGTTGCTTATGTGTGCTTTGTATAAATTGAATAGTAACTTGAATTTATATATATATATATATATATATATATATATATATATATATATATATGTATATGCATTTAATGCAAGTAAAATCTTTTACATGTACAGCAATTTGATATTTTTACTCCAATTGTTCTTGTTCTCCTTCTTCTTCTACTTCTTGTTCTTCTTGTTGTTTTTCTTCTTGGTCAGAATTTGCAGTGGATCTGGAGTCTATCCCAGGAACACTGGATGAGAGGCAGGAATACACCTACAGAAGGAATACACATTAAGAATGGCCAATTCCCCTACTGGCATTTTCCTGGGAGGTAACAAGAGAACCCAAAGGAAACCCACACAGACTAGGAGTAGTAGTAGTTGCAGAAGCTGTAATAAATTTCACTTATTAATATAGAAATGTATTCATAAAGGACATCAAGCTGAAAAAACAAACAAAAAACAAACCATAGGTGGTGCAGTGTAGGTAACTTTGATCCAAACTGTGTATGATGTGGGAAGAACCACACAGAACAGAACTAACTTGAAGTTGTGTATATTTTGGACTTTCGTCTCTGTCCATTACTCACTGTGAATTGAACGTGTTGCTCGGTGACTCAGGTTGGGTGTACAGCAAGTCCGTCTCGCCTAAAGTATTTATGGTGTGTGATGTCACATCAGTGAGAGCTGTTTGAAGCTCCCAGAGCACAGAAATGCCTTTTCTCTTGCATTTGTGGCCAGCTGACCTTCTCTAGCCAGCCAGCGAGGCCTGCCATTCCATGTCGAGACTGGTGTTTGGGTCTCAGAGAGGAGGAGGAGGAGACAAAAATCAATGTGTATGCTTAACGATAAAACAAGATGAAAAAGAAAGACAACTATTCATGTTTCTTTTGGACTTCATCCCCTGTCGGCCATCTCGCTCTCACTCTTTCTCTCTCCTGCTTTCTCTAGCTCGCTCTTTCGCACTTTAAAGGAGCAGTGGACATGGAAAAGATTAAATAATAAATCATAAGGTGGTCATAGAGCTGGGCCGGACAGAGTGGGCTTCACGGCCCGGCAGACGGAGGGATCAATTATTTACAGTCGGGGCTGAGATAAAACAAACGCTCAGGATACAAGACAGACTACACCAGGCTGGGGCACAGGTGTGTGCGTGTGTGCATGCGTGTGTGTGGGGGGGGGGGGTTGGTTTGCTAGATAAACTCTAAAGGGAAAAGTATACAGTACAATGAGGCTGGTGTCCTGTAAGCTTAGGGTGAGTTGGCTATGAATTAGTAAAGTGCAAAAGTAGATAACCGTGTTCAGATGCCACTTTTCACAGACGAGTGTGTTGCTGATGTGCATATGAACTGTGTGTGTGTGTGTGTTCTAACCAAAAATAAGACTCCCTCTCTGTACTTATACATCAACAGTAAAGGACATGAATTGTCCACACAGTGCATCATTGAAATCCTAAAACAAAGTGCACTGATTTTAAGGCATTCTCTCTCTCTCTCTCTCTCTCTGTCTCGCTCTCTCGCTCGTTCTCTCGCTCTCTCTCTCTCTCGCTCTCTCTCTCTCTCGCTCTCTCTCTCTCTCTCTCTCCCCCTGTCTCGCTCGTTCTCTCTGTCTCGCTCGTTCTCTCTCTCTCTCTCTCTCGCTCTCTCTCTCTCGCTCGCTCGTTCTCTCTCTCTTTCTCTCTCTCTCGCTCGCTCGTTCTCTCTCTCTTTCTCTCTCTCTCTCTCGCTCGTTCTCTCTCTCTCGCTCGCTCGTTCTCTCTCTCTCTCTCTCTCTCTCTCTCTCACTCATTCTCGCTCTCTCTCTCTCGCTCGCTCGTTCTCTCTCTCTTTCTCTCTCTCTCGCTCGCTCGTTCTCTCTCTCTTTCTCTCTCTCTCTCTCGCTCGTT